>NW_009953758.1:2383857-2397312 GCF_000747805.2 Chaetura pelagica
TTTTTGCTCCATTTAATGTTATTTTACAGACATATCTTAAAACACTGCATAGCTGGACCATCAATGCCAACCTATAATGAGGTCAAGGCAATTCCTACCCAAGGTTTATCAGGGCACTGGCTAGAAATAAGGAGGAAAACACATTACAATTTGATTTTTGAGCCAGACAAAAATTGTATTATGCCTCATTTTTTACACATTAAGCATATTGTCCTAGCGGGACAAACACACCTGTCAAAACTTGCAAGCTTTCTTAGTTATACCTCAGTTTCAGAGTGGTGAACACAGAAATCACATCAGTTAAATAAATGCCATGTTACATGACAGCTTGGTTTATGCTACATGATAATCTGAGAAGCATGGGTCGTCAGTGGAGGCAGAAATGGGCCCAAGGCACTTCTATTTTACTTGAGCATCAGTAAGACTGAAAAGAGAAGGACTGAGCATTAGGTCACTACAGAGCAGCTCTGAAGGAGCTTTTTCTTCTGGGAGAATTTATATTTAGTTTCATAAATACAATCAGCCCATTAGAATGAAAGAGACAGCCTTCCCTAAATAAATTACAAAAATAAATTAATATGTGTGCGTATATATATATTTCTCCTTAAAAAAATATTAATTGGATATTAGCTGGGCATTGCTGAAGGAGGAATACCTTAGAAATTCTACATTACTGTCTTTAAAGATTCAAATTGCATGTAGAACAATTTTTCTCCTTTTAACCCAGAGCCTAGACGTAGAATTATTAATATTTTGGGGTTTGTTCTTATGCTGTATTTGTAAATTCTGTGTTGCCTTTAATTAAGATCTCCCTCGACTACTTATTTATTTTTGAAGAATGAAACCTGCTTGCTAAATGCATTTTCTCAGGCTTTTGCAGATTTCAGATCTATTAGAAGATGCCACTGCAGTAGAAGCCGAAATTTCTTCTAATCTCAAGGGGAAAATATTCTGTTCTTGAAATGCTAGTTAAAAACTGAGCAACTCCACTGTTTCTAATGGAATTCTTTAAGGATTATGGCAATCTAGAAAGAGAATCTGGCCTCAAATGAAGTTGTTGGGGTTTTTTTGTTTGTCAGTTTGTTTTCCTAAAGTAGCGGCAGATAATTTCTTAGATAACGAAATATCTCACACTATGATCTTTTTGTTTTGTTGTCTGCTGTTTCCTACTGATTACAGAAATGACTGAGGTGTCCACTTGTGACTTGGAGGCTGATTGTAACCAACAATCTGAGCACAAGATGGATTTTTATGCCAACAAAAACTTAGAAGGCGTTGTGCTTTTTCCATATAAATACAAGTCTGATCCAATAGCTGCTACTTGGTGGCAGAGGAGGCAGGAGCAGAGGGCTCCAGAAGGAATGAAGATGCTTGGGAGCAGACTGAGGTTTGGAGCCAGATTTTCTGCTAATGCACTTGTCAAGCTTGACCTTTGAGCCTGTATTGTTTTACTCATCCAGTCTCTGATTTTCTTTTCCTGATTTTATTCTTCAAATGATGGTACATTTTGCACATTGGGGCTGAAATGGCAAGAGTCGGGCTATCCTCCTGCAGCTCTAGCCTTTTATGAGCAGGCCTCTGGTTCCCTCTTAACCAAAGCCAAGGAATCCACCAATGTCCTCAGTTTCCAAGGAGAGGAAGGCTGTCACTCCCTGTAAAATTATCTGATTTCAGAAAAGGATGTGCTCCAACTTTAGCTTATCCTTAACAGTTTGACTTGGCCTTCAAGAACCAAACCTCATTTCTCTTCATCACCAAATTATAACATTCTAATTTCTGCATTCATTTCCCTAAGCCATTTGAGATCACAGCTTCACATGGTCTCATCTTCTAGACCAGTGTAGTGACGACCTCAGAAGCCAACACACAATACACATCCCGTACAAACATCTAACATGCTTTGTTTTGTTTCTCCAAACATCTGCTTCAGTGGCACACACAAAGACCAGTCTGTGGTTTCTGTATTCTACCTTTCACAATAACTGCCCCTTGATTTTTGAAACATTTAAGCTGTCTAATTAAGCAGGAAATCTAAAAACAATCTTCAGATTTTTTTACTTGGTTTTATCAAAATGTCAGTGCAAAAAGCAGATACTTACATTCCATGATGCACCAGAGATTAAAATAAAATTGCATTTTTAGCACTCTACTGACTAAAGTGTTTAACTGCTTATAAATGGATTTTCATTTTTTTCGTAGTAATTTACAGTGTGCAAAAGGTATTGTAATCTAATCCAACACAATTGCATAATTTTTGACCAACTTGCTGTTGATAAATAATGCAAGTATTAGGTTATTACATTTTTTTGCAATTAAGTGACTAAGAAAGCTGTTTATTGCCTTCCGTTATATTCTCTGTTAATAAGATCGTTGTTGCAGATGTTCATGTATGCTGCATTGATGTTTAATGGTGCATGATGCTCTAGGTGGTTCCCATAACCTTGCTTTGTCTACTATGAGCTGATTCAATTGATATGATAATAGAGAAAAGAGGTCTGAAACAAGCTGGGCTGTACTGGCACAATTTGCATAACCTTTAGATTTGCCATCATTTGATACTCAACTGCTCCTAAAAATTCTTATTCAGTTGTCAGTAACAACAATATACTGTACAAACAGGTGGGGAGGAAAGAGAGGGCATGTGTAGCTTATTGCACTTCTATACTCTGTTAGGAAATGTACTTATTATCAAATTTATAAAGCAAACAAGTTGGAGAGGAGTTCTGCAGTTACATTTGTGATCAATTGCTATTAGCCACAATGCCTGGCATCTTTTCAGGTTCACAGTACAATATCACAGTGTCGGTTTACAATGGACATAAATATTTGGTTCCATAGACTCCTCTGTGATTCAGTTTTGACTGCTAATCACTAGGGCAGGCAGAGGAGTCAGGATGGAGTAGGAGGGCAGTGGGAGGCACAGGGTAGCAGACTACAGCAAACAAAATCAAAATAGCCTTCCAAACGTTTAGGATTACTCTATGTATTGTTTTTAAACAAGCATAAGTATTATAACATTTAGTAGATACATCCAAAATGTAACAACATAAAAATAGTTCATGTTTACTGTATTCACTAAATATGATGTCTGTATATATTTTGTCACATCTGCTTAATTTACTGACTTTATATTCATTAACAAAGAAAACAGCTATGGTGAAAGTAAGCTGGAGCCTACTTTCATACAAATGAGATCAACTACTTAAATGTTATTTCTGTGGTATCCAGAGGGTTATATCTGAACTGCCACTTCATATTCTGTATCATGCTCAGGTGTGCCAAGGCATCGGTATATGAGTAACTTGCACAGCCCAATTTTCACATATGGCATTTAAACCATTTTGACTTTGTTTTATCTATAAAATCGTGTGTGGAAATCACTAAGCCAAACCAATCATAAAATGTCTCACTTTTAGACAATTAAGCATTTTTGAGAACTTAAATTAACGTCCCTCCCCCACAATATTACCTCTAGATGTTTTGTTGTCTTACACAAATAAATCCTAAATCCCTGAAGTCAGGTGAACCCATTCAGTCTGCTTCTTTGTTCACTTTTGCCACTAGCCAGGATCTCTGCTCTGTCCCTCCAGGAGCTGAGGGTTTTCCATTCAGCCAGCTATTTCCGACAGCTTCTATTGCCTGCAACTAGATGCCACAGCAGAGAAACGTCTAATCAAAGGGTTAGTTCCTGCAGTTAATTTTCGTTTAGGGTCACCATGCATACCCACGTTTTACTCTCCTCCTATTCTGTGCAATTATTTTATAGTGACTATTTGAGCTGGCGGAGATTAGAGGCTTGAAAACCTAAGTTCCATCATTTATGGCAAAAGCATGACATGGATAGCTACAATCTGAACTTTTCTACAACGCTCACTCAACTGTAATCACAAGATGGGAAATAAAATCTCTAAATTAAAGATGATAGGGTATCAGAGTCTGTAGGGCACCTTCTGAGTAGAGATTCTGCTGTTCCAACTCCACTGTGATGACTTATTATGAAGTGAACTGCTGCTTCATAAAAAAAGGCTAACACTGCCAAAATAGTGGGTAAAAAGATCTTCTACAGAAGATATTATGCCCTGGTGCCAGTGGTCAAAGAGTCCAGTTCTTTATGCACCTCATTTGTAACAGACAACAAAGAAGGTACTTTAAGGTAAAATGTGCTACCAAATCTCTCAGCATAGAGCTCACTTTTTGTATAACCTCTAGGTAGAGTACCAAAAGTGAATTAGAAATTGCAGAGAAGGTACAACACACAAAATGTCACATGGCTTGGTATAAACCATTAATATTTATGAATGCTTTATATTCTCCATGGCCATAATCAATATCCAATGAAGTTAATGAGATCTTTCAAATGGTTTCAAAAGACACGGGGCTGAACCCTAGAGACAATAGTATCACATTCTCCACAAGCACTCCAGCTGATAATACACACTTGGATAGGTTGCTACTCTCCCATCTGAAATTTCAGCAATGAACAAAAGATATGTTACCTTATTTCAAACTGTTTTTGCAAAATTAGCAGTGTACCATTATAAAAAGATGGAGCATTTACTTGCAATGTTCACACCAATATGAAATACAGGAATAAGATAATAATTATTTAAGAAGGAAAAAAAAAAAAGCCTTAATGTGCTATCCTCCCCAAAGGTTGAGATTTCATTTTAACTTTGAGCCTCTAGAAACCAGTGCTTCAAAACCTTATGTCTTCTAACACATCAAAGCCCATCCAATAGATTTAATCACTGATAAGTAGAGTTATAAGTTCAAACTGGCCTTGACCTTGGGCAGTATGACATTATCTGAAAATCATTAATGGTCTGAAAGTAAAGGAAAGCTCATTAATAATAGCAAAACTGTACAAAGGTAAAAAAAAAGAGAAGAGAAAGGAGAAAAAAAAGGAAGTTTTATTAAAAGTATTGATCATGACCTAGGGCACTACAGATATTGATCTTCCCTCATCTCCACAGGAAAAAAAAACAACTTAAGCCAACAAATTATTGATCTATTATGAAACCTGCTGAAGAAGCCATACATTTCTTACAATGAGAAAAATAATAACACCAAATTAGGGTAAATACAAAATATATTTCTTAAAAACTATCGGTAAAAAAATTACTATTTGATTAATTTAATAAAAGAGCCACTTTTTAAGTATGATTTAAACCTAAGTGTCAGGAGGGGAGAAGCCTATGCACTGGAAACCTTTAAAGCATGGGTTTCAGATTTCAACTCATTAAACCATATGCTTTTAAGGAGAAATGGGTAGCATCCTATCCTGAATATTGCAGGAACACAGAATGCAAGTATAGAAAAGGAATATGCTGAACTTTAAACTTAAAGCATAAATTTAATGACAAGTTTATAGCACAGTTATCTTATAAGAAACAACAGAAAATACATGAGGCTGGCACTAGTACTTATCTGAACCCTGTACAAGTTGGTCTGGAGAGCTCAACACCTTACCAGGGCAAATTTCTGCCAGTCTGTGCAGACTGCTGACCTGGGTCACCATGCAGGGCAAAGACGTGCTGGCAGTATAGGGGAAGAGTATGGATGGAAACGTGTGTCCTACAAGGAGCCAATGATTTTAAACTTTTCTATCAGTTTAAAACTGCCAGGGTCCCAAGTCACAGTCTCTCATGCTCTGAGGACTATCTAGCCACAGGATGAACAAGGCCAACCCTCACTCCCTCCATGGCTGCCCAGACAATACCCAGAAGGCTTAATCACTACAATTCTTTCTTCCCAAGATTTCTGGTAGGTAGTTCTCTTGCTTTGTGGCTTGAGCAAACATGATAATATTGTGCCGATGTAATATTTTCTGTATGAACCACCTCACAGCCCATTCAGGTCATCAGTAAAATGGTACTGATTTTAAAGTATTACAGCCATGTATGCAGGAATAATGTCACAGGGAAGGCCTAATCTCTGGAAAATATAAAAAAAAAGCACTATAGTGTAATAAGCCACTTTCTTCCCTGAACAAGTGTCCACTTAGGATTGAATGGCACCTGAATCAATATCTTACTGTAAGTTCATTCAACTTCACTCTCCAGAGTTAAGCAAGACAGGTCTCAAGTGGTTTAAGAGATGGCTTTATTGAAATCTCCCTGCCTAAGTTCAGGCCTGATTTTAATTGTGCCTATCAGTTATGGGTAGCATCTCCAGGCTATACATACCACTGCTGAGAGGAGCTCTTCCATGTATGGTGTGCCATCTTCTTGGGATACATTTAGACTCATTTGGGACACAAACTAAAGTTGAGTGTGAAGAACTACAGAAATGTCTCACATTAATGGGCTATAAAATGTCAATTGATGTAAAAAGGTGCACATAAAAACCCCAGTTCTAGCTTTAAATACACAATGATGGGCTTTAAACTGCCTATTACCACATCATAAAGAAAATTTGAAGTTACAATAGATAATTCTATCAAAATGTCAGAACAATCAGCAGTGGCAGCCAGAAAAGCAAACAAGATGTTAGGAATTAATTCAGAGAGGAATACAGAACACAAGGGAGATAACAGAATTAAAATACTTTGTGAACTTCTCAGGCACTTGAACATTCTGGTCCATCATTCACAAAGTGTGTGGTAGACCTGAAAAAAGGTGTAGTGAAGGGTAGGCCAGGGTGTCAGAATTACAGAGCAAACCAAGAATACATAAACAGAACAGAAGAGTCTGAAATAAAGATTACTGAAGGGGAGGTAAGCAAGAGTTCTGCAAAATCAAAAGAAACAAGACACTGTATATGGAATGACAGCGGACTGGCCATACAACGCAGCAGGAGATAGCCAGTAAGGTTTTTAAGTGTCTGAATCTGAATAGTTAAGGAAAGGCATTTGTTTACCTAACACAGAGTCTGTGACACTCATCATCACAAGATACTATGTATGGTAAAATACTATTTTGCACTATTAACCACAAAGACAACATCTCTAGTTCAGAAATTCCCTAGCTACAGATTGCTGGAAGCTAGAGGAGTGTAACATGGAACTATCACTATAGATTTGTTCTGATTTTATCCTCTTCTACAAGTACCCACTACTGTGCACTATGGTGGATACCAGGTTAACAGACCTTTGGTCTGCCTCAGTCTTGCTCCTACTCTTTCACTCTGTATTGCCTCTCCAACATAAATTGATTTCTACCACCTTAAGCAATGGATTTGTATATTAAGTTATGCCTCCAAGAATGCTATTTAGAATTATGGTAGAGAAACTGACAAATACAAATATGTAGATTTATTTAAAGAAACAAATACAGAAATTCTTCTGTGCAAGAGGAAATGTTGCCAGGTCCTGAAGAATGGGATGGGGCCCTTTGTTGTGCCCTTCAACAAACATGCATTTTTTGAAGTTTAAGGGAGTAATTTTTCCTCAGAATGCCAGAATATGTATTTACTACAACACCTGAAATTCAGGCTAGGTTTAATAGGACGCACAGTTTTGCTTTGAAAATACCGTATTACTAGTGATCATACAGAAAAATGTGATTTACCAGCTTCAATTAATTTCTGAGCTAAACTGGTGCATGAATACATTAGACTAGAAAAGATACATTTAAAAAAATCATTATGAAATTACCAAAACACATACATTACATACACACATACATATATATTTTTACATGTATGTGCATGCATTCTTTGAGATAAAACAGTTAAGATACTACTATCTATGAACAGAGGTTTAAAGAAAGTGTTTTGGCTCTCTAGTGAAATGCTTAGACCTCCTTTCCCACACAGCATGAAATCATGAATGATCTCAGTTACAAAAAGGTATTACCAGCCTTCCTATTCATTAATCCTTATCAACAAATCTTCATTATTAATTTAGGTTTTGTGGTTTCCTAAGTCACAACTAAACTGAAAAGAATTCTACTGGGCTTGCTAGCTCATTTGTTATGCCATTAGCAGACTAAAACTCCCTTTTTTCCTAAATCCATTTTTGTTTTTTAAACTTCTCTTTTCATTGCAAATATCAATGGATAGGAAGAGTGAATGAGTGTAATCCTGTGAAAAAGAGTACACACTGTAATAGAACCCAACTACCGTTCCCCCAGGTCCAAAACGCTACTTTTGTTTGTGCAAACACATAGGAAGGCTCTCTGGTCAAAAGAGCTAGTCAAGGTTTTCCTATCTGGAAGGCTAAGCATGAAAGCTGCCAGAAGTAAGGCAAAAAGTAACACTTTTTCTTGCTTCTTAGAGGAGAACACACAATACTAGGTAAATTAAGGAAAGAGAAGCTGCAGACAAGCCCCCCATAAAATGTCAGCAGTGTCAACAGGAATACATACTTCTATGTTTTATAGATAGGCTTACAAGGTAACATGCTGGTTTATTATTGCAGCAAACTCTGACAAAGAAAACCTACCAGCCTCTGTTTAGAGTAAGTTGTATGCTTGAACATCAGTCCTTTTTATTTGTCCCAAAAGTATCCAGCATCATGTCATTATGATTTAGGAACAGCTCTTAAAAACTCCCTAGTTTCCACAATTTTGACAATGCTTCTAAAATTAACAGTTTAAAAAAATCTCCTTCTCAAATATGTAAGGATCATATCCTTACAATGTAAAAGAAGCTTCATCTTTTATAAAAACATATTATCTATACCTTTATTGCTATTTTATTTAGATCAGGTTTTGATTCTATTTAAGCACATACACTTTTCATTTATTAACATATCTGCATATATTACCTTAAGAATGGTCAGACTGGGTGACACTGACATCCATTTAGCTGAGTGTTCTGTTCCAGATAGCAGGCCAAGGCAAATGTCTACTATTACCCCAACATAAAAACTTGATAGGCTAGCATTAAAATTTGGTAATGTTGCAAGTTTTATTAAGACATATTAATTTGACTACATCATACATGTAATTTATGGAACAGATTAAATAACAAGTAGAGATTCACAGAACTATTTTGGTATGAAGTATGTGGTGGTGCACCACAAAATTTTTATGGGGAACTTTTCTCATTCTATCATATTTACCAGCACTGCTAATGCATTTCCTGAATGGTTCTCACTGAAGATGCAAATTACTAATAAGTCCTAAGGTGGCTTTAAGGCTTGAATCCTCAAAAAATAAATATAAATTTGTACTGTAATATTCTAACAAATGAGGTTACTACAAATGTGCCCTTAACAGAGATGTCTCACACACATTGGGGGAAAAAAGAATGGAAAATTCTAGGTTCAAACTTGAACATGCCAGATTTCATCATTCATAACTTGAAAAATGCTGAAGTGATTTTCTTTAAATTTGGGTTGTTTTTCTTTCCTCTATTACAGTTATAAAACAAGCCAGGTCTAAAGTTTGTAGCTTCAGCTGGTTTTGAATTATGCAAATATTTCAATATAAAAGTATGTTTTTCCATTGCTGAACTGATTTTGCTCAGACTTTCCGAAGATTTCCCTTTGGGCCAAGACCAGTCATAAAATGTATCAGACTAATTTGTTTAAAAATGTTATGAGCAACTCCATAAAAGGCATAGCTTTCACAGCATCTGATGCTAACAAATGTTACAGCACACATACAGGTACGACATATATGTTCTTGCCAGAGTTTGTGATTTTTTATGCATTTCTTAAAAGCTCCAGCTGCTGAAATTAGGAGATTGCATATGTTCATTAACCCGTTGCCCTTTCCCACCATATGTATTTTTTGTGGTTACAGAAGAAGTATTGAAACATGACATGAATGTATCTCATAAGTTCAGGAACTCTCAGTCATATCCAGAATCCCAAGCCTGGCAGGACAGATATGATGGAACAAGACTGTGGTAGTAGGACCACTGTTTTGATAGCCTCATAATTCCCAGTATGGTCATGGAACATCCACACACGGCATTAATCCAATACTGTTTCTCCAATAAACTTTTAGGTAAGCAAGTCCCAAACCATAATCCTCCAGGTTTTGTCACAGGTGTCTCTCACAGACTACTTTTTTTCAAGAGAGTTTTATAAAAATTCAGTCATGTGGGGATCAGTGCTAGAGGAAATTACGTTTTTGTCAATGCTAATTCTTGGGATCACTGAAGAGATCCAGTGCCTTCAAGTTCTTCAGTAAAAAGATAATATGTGACATCATTGACAAATGAACCTCAGGTTCCCCAAGGAGACTGCTTTGAGCAACCGTGAGCTACTTGAAGAAGTCCATGCTTATTGCAGGAGGGTTTGACTAGATTAACTTTAAAGGTCCCTTCCAATCCAAACTAATCTATGATTCTATGACATAAAGAGGAAAACTTCAGACAATGATCAATTGTACATGCTCTGTGGAGTTTTATTAGAAGTTGACAGTTAATTTAGTCAACATTTCATCTGCCACAGTCCTTATGTGCCAATCCTAAACACTCCTCTATAAAACACACTGATCACACTCAGCTTCTATTTGAGCTTGCTTCTTCCTTGCAATTATTCCTACTGACAGAGAACAGGATGGCAGGGGAAAGGGGCCCTGGGGCTGGAGTACTCTGATGGAGGAGATACGAACAGACAGTAGAACGACCCAATGTGCTCCATGATAACAAGTTAGAAATTCTTCCTCTGAAAACAAAATCAGAGAGTCATGGAATAGTTTGGGTGGGAAGGGGCCTTAAAGACTATCTAGTTCCACCTACCCTGCATGGCCAGGGTCACCGCCCATTAGACCAGATTGCTTAAAGCCCCAACCAACCTGGCCTTGAACACAAAGAAAGTGGACTGACAAATAGGAATGGTTTAGATTTGGATTACTGATGCAGTTATTGCTTCCCAGCATTTTAATGATCTACTCCAGTTGCAGAGACCTTCAAGGTGCTTATCAGTTTGAACCTCAGTGCTTACAGTTCATGATCTGTTTGAGGTGAGCCACTGGTGAAGCAATTCATAAGATGCCATCTTTGCAGTATGGCTGTGCCAGCTTTTTGGAGGAAGCAGACGTTTTAGCTGTCTCAGACTAAGCTCTTTCCCTTTGTCTTTTAAGATCTATATTCTCAGAACTTTTGGGTCAATCTTTCATTCCTGTTGGTAACAAACTACACCTTTCTACTCTACGCTCCTCAAACACTTGTTGATACAGCTGTATCTCTTCACAGCATGCAGCCTGATCCAAGCCATTCACTTCAACTCCCATAGCTCATACCTAATGCTGCTCCACGCTACTGCCAGACAACAGAGACGTTTCCATAGGGAAAATGGGAAAGAGGAGTAGGAACAAAAGGCAGAAAACCCACAAAGGCCAAATTTATCTTGGAGTCTTTTACTCTCATATCTGTAAGCTCCAGCTCCAACCTGCACTTTTTAAACACAGAATAAAATCACTGGAATATGTGTATGCCCAACAGCTGATGATGGGTAGTTAAAAGCAGTAGCAGATGGGAAGAAAGAGTAGAGTCTTCTGTCTGGATACTGATCCCCTCTGGTTGAGCCAGTACTGACAGAAACATCTTCTGACTAATAAACATGTTCTTACTATTATTGACCAGGACATAATATAAAGCAGAAGATACCCACAAGTGTATCCAAATCCATAGCTGACTTTGCAAAAACTGTTTTAATCTAGGCACAAACTCTTTAAGAATGTTTCCTCAGGAAGACAGGATAAACAACTACACACAGGCTGTTTTTTTTATAAAACTGTACTCCTCTGTGCATTAGAAAAAGGAAATTAATTTTATACTGGTAACTATTACATGCAATAATCCTTTCAAAGATCATTTAGAAACTTTTTACACTTTTAACTGCAGGTTTCAAAGCACAGCTCAACCTAATTAGCATTGAAGTAAGTGTGTTAGTTCTCTGTGCCATTCTCTGGTACCATCATAAGCAAAATTAAGGGAAAAATTTTCCTTCTTTAATTATTATTTTATTGTAAGGAGGTGGGAAAAAGATGATCCACACCAAAGGCAGGAAAAAGGGGGAAAACAATAATAAATTGGTATCTCTTTTGAGAATTGCCCCACAGGCCAAACATTTTTATGTTCTTAATCATTATTAAATGACTTTACATGACACACAGAGCCTGGCGAATGATTGCATCCTGACATGAGAACGAATTACAAATGAAATGAAAGATCAAGCTGTATTAGAGGACTGCCTCTGGGAAATGAAAATCTTTAATTCTCTTTTATTATTGACTTTTATTTGGCTGCCATGAATAACAACATAGCAAAGAGATTCAGCTATGCTTGTGCACTGAATAGCTTATCCCATGGCTCAAAACTGCCTTAACATTTATCATGTTTGCTTTTGTATCTGACACCATTGCATACACTGTCTATCCATCTTCCACTTATCATGCATATAAAGTGCATTCTCTAATTTAAGTTCATTTCATAGTGAACAAACAGCTAAGATTAGCAAGTGTCAGTCCTCAAATAAGGTCCCAGTTGTAAAAATATCAAAGAAGGGATTAATGGATTTGTTAACAACTCCAGTTTGGAGAATAAAATAAGTATACAGTGAAAATTAAATAAGAGCACAGGAGGGTTACATATAAGATTTAGGTTTATTACTGTTATTCCTAACTCATGTATAAAAACATTTTTATACGGCTATTTTTCAGTCAACTGTACAATATTCAAATGGACTGCCTCCATATGGGCCATTCATGTAATGCAGTAACTTTCTAGAAGCAACACTTCCATCATTATCCAGTGAACTACACATACCCAGCTAGCAGTGGCTGTGTTTCCTTTAAACCAGTTCGTAGCTAACAAAATAGGGGAAGAAGCAAACTATTGGAGAAATCATTCAAACCGCTGCTAAGAATGATCTATATAGCACTGACATACCTACTTAGTGCCTAGCCCTGCAGCCACAGTCTGAAGCCAATTATGATTTTGAGGCAAATATCATATGTGTAAGCACTGATCCCTCAGGTGCAAAGCTTCCTCAACTTCACTCGATTTCCAAAGGAGGAATTCAGCCCTGACTAATAACTTACTTTGTGAAGGAATAAACAACTGAAATGGCTTGCCACAGCACATGTTTTTAATAGTTTTATTTAGTCTAGAAGCATAGGTGGACAGAATTAAGGAGACTGTCAAAAGGTAAGCAGGCAGTTATGTTCATAATGCTTAAATCTGTGCATTGTACATCATCAATTTAGACGGCACAAACTACTTGTATCCCTGCTAGAACACCTTTTTTCCCACGTATTCCCTTGAGAATAGAAGAACAGACAGCTGAGAAAAGCTAGAAGTGAGACTTTCTGCTCAAAGCAAAAAAGCCTGGAAATTCACTTAGTACTGGATTTCACTTCCTCCTCTTCACAAATGTTTAAATATACTATGCTGTTGCACAGCTGCTCTCAGCAGGCATAGTGTGTTCTTGTTTGCAGCAAAGATGGCTACACAGATAAAAGCTCAAGTAATAAAAAGCTGAGTAAAACCAACTGGATCAATATTTTAGATCTATGTTATAAAAAAAGAACTTAAGATGTTCAGAACTGCAGGCAC
>NW_009953758.1:2397341-2488736 GCF_000747805.2 Chaetura pelagica
AGAATCTTAAAACAATTAAAAGCATCACAGACGAGAAACAGACTAACATCAAGGGGCAAACACTCTTTAACACCTATAATTTGTAAAACCCAAACCTGCAATTGATCAGCTAGAATATTTACTTTGAGCAACAAGGGAGATTTGAAAAATATACCTGTAGCCATTACAGTGTCATCCTTCCCCTGGGTAAAGACTACAATTCGTTGCCTTTTAGGGTTTGCCTTTGGCAGGGCTTGTGTCTTCCGGGCTATCTCTTTAATGTCATCAGTCTATTAATAGAGAGAAAGAAAATTCTTGTTACCAGCATACCAGAGTGGTGAGAAATTAGAACTTTATTAGCTGATCAAAGGTGTATTTTCTTACAGCTAGGTATAAAATAGTCTTTATTGTCAGTAAAGGAAGATTTTTAAAAGGAGGAATACTTCATTCTCCTAAGGGTTTATGTAGTGCTATGAGATTATTGGTTTTAATCTTGATAATGATAGTTCAGCTATGCCAATTGCTGCAAAACTGCACAGCTAACAAAGGAATCACAGAGCATCTCCCAATGAGCAATTAGTGGTTTTCTTTGCTGCTGACTGGATTCTAACCTTTCATAAAATTAAAAATAAAATTGGTAAGAGAATACTTTGGATAACCTCTGAGCCTGATTTTCATCCAGTTTAGCCAGGTTTTATAGTACAGAAAAAAAATGACTGATCTCAGCAAGTGAGCTGACTGCAAACTGCAGCATGTAGGGGTGTGGAGCCCAGGTGAACATGTTCTGTGCTCACCAGCTGGCTGCAGTACTGAGATGCAGGTAAGCAAAGGGTGACAGCAGCATCCAGTGGGGCACAGAACATCCTTGATTTTCTGAAGTAAGGCTAAGCTGCAAAAACTTCAGGAGTCTTTGCTTTAAAGGGACTTTGTACACCATAGTGCATGTAGCTAGGAATGGAGAAACTGGCATTCTGAACCAAACCTCTCATCCATCCTATGTCTTCGACAGCAACAAGTCTGAAATATTTAATTTGATGTAAGACACCAGAGAAAAAAAAATGAATTTTCTGTTTTTCTGTTTTGACATGTCTTTTTAAGAGGTTTGTGAATAGCAGGTATCAGCTGGTGGCACAAGCTGTTGAATAGAGGATAGATGGAGATTTACAGCCCTCCAGCTTGATAGTATGTAGGCTTCTGAAAGTTGACCTAAATTCTAAACTATTTCAGGCTTTGATAAGAGATCCATGAACTAGAAAATGCAATAAAGTATCATAGACATCAAAGGAATCAGGAGAGAGAGGTGTTTAGTTTTTGCTAAGTAAGGAAGTGGCTACTTGTGACTTTATTAAGTACATTTACAGTGAAGCAAAGCAGGCACCAAAATCAAAGAGTTTGAAGATATTTGTGCAATTTATTTACTTGCATGTTAAATTTTAAAAGGAAAATTAAGAAATTATAGGAGAAAATGGCATGATCAAGACATTATTTCAACAGTTTAAGGAAGAATAAAGGTGAACTTTTATGAAGGAAAGATGACCCTGAGGAAAAAGATTGCTGAAGGTTAGTGGTAAAAGATGAAATAAAGTGGACAGTAAAAGAAAACAAAAAGCACATGTTTTTCCAGGAAGAATTAAATAGATTATAATCGCTAACAGTAGAAGGAAGGCATTTAGGGGAAAGAAGGCAATTTTTTAAAAAACAGAAATGTCATAGCAGAGTGATTTGGAGACTTGTGTCTGGTTGTGCAGACTTAAAAAATAACTGAATAGCATCTTCCATGAGAATTAATGCAATCATTTTTAGTGAAAATAACTTTCGGTATTAAAATTCTTCAAAGACAAATAATGAAACAAAGCTTACATAGGAAAAGAGCTGCAACCGCACTGCTGAGGAGGCTTTAACTTTTCCACACTATGTCTTCACCATATCATTATGTTGTATTTTGAAGGTACAGGTGTGACATTTTATAATATGTGAATATTTACAGCTTAAGACTGCAGAGGTACTATGCCTCTCATTTCATTGTCAGGCAAACATAATGAAATGTTGTCATCTTCTGTTCCTGTTCACAATATACTTATTTCCAAATAGCTGTAACATAATTTTTCAATGACTTGTACTTACACACTTATCAAGACCTTTTTATATATCCTGTATCTACAGATACGGCTGAATTGGCACAACTGTACTGGGTGTGGGGTCCTAAAGCCTCTGCAACATGTCCCAAATTCACAGAATACTCACACACATCCAATTATACACTTGAAGCAAAACAAAGCTGACATACAAATCTCACAAAGGCAGGATTTGCCTATTGATGCTGCACCTGAAAAACCTTGCATGTGACAGACATTCCAGCAAGAAAGTGGAATATATGCACACACAGGAAGTGCATGATATATCCCAGGATCAGATACAGGTATGTGAAAAACTGCACAGCTAAAACTGGTAGTCAAACTAGGTCATCTGATTGTTGCCTCTAAACAGATATACAATAGCTGGGACTGTTACATCCCTGAACTAAACAGACATAAATCCATCCAAAATAGTGGTCCTGTGCAGTAGACCTCATTAACTTGAAAACCTAAATTTGGTCCAGGGTAGCAACACTCTCTAAGTTGGTTTCCCAGCTAATATCAATTTAGGAGGAGACCTCTGCCTTGAACAGGAAAAATTATTTTGCATGGCAGCTGCTACTAACTCCATTAGATACATACTGTTCCATTCACTTAATTTTACTTCTTGGGCTGACAGACAAAATTGAACCAGAAATTTTATGTTAAAGTAGAATTATGTTTTTCGATTTCCTACATAGAATAAACAGCAAGTTACTATTTTGCAAAAACAAAATCCCATAAATCTTTGCCCTGGAAATTTTGTTACTTGAAACATATTACAAAAATCCAGTTAAAATATACTGACAACCATTCTAATACTTCAAGGGTAACCAAGTCCAAGTGCTTCCCTGGCATAAAAATTGTGACTATTATAATGTATTACTGAGCTGACTGCAACATACAATTAGCATGAAGCAGTGTCTTCAGAGATAGTGAATTTACTATTTATTTGGTAGTTTTAAAATGTCCTAGAACACAAAATTGGCAAAAAAGAAAACACCAATGCACTCCAGGAAGAGACTGCAACAGAAGTAATGTTCTATTTTTGCTTATTACAGGTAAGTGTTGGTCAGAAGATAAAATGAAGGCTCTTGGTAAGGTGGACCATAAAAATAAAAGATTCCTTTGAATGTGGTTTCTCTTACAAAGGAAAAAAAACGATTTTTTTCATGCAAGTGTCCTCTCCTGCCTATGACAAGATTTTCTTTCTTCAGGAAAGGTGCACTTTTTCTGAAGTTGATTTGATGGGACTTCTTTATTGCAAAATTTGTTTCAGTTATACTGAACATGTTCAATAAATAAAAGTTGCATTTAGTCCACAGAAACTGCTGAAATTACTGGACAAGGAGACAATTAAACAAACAAACAAAAAAGCTAGTCACAACTGATTCTTAATTCTAGAAGATTATTGGTATTTTTTTAAAATGAAAAAATAAATTTTCAGGCTGCAATTTGAATTCAGCTACCAGCAACTTTTCGTCACTTTTATGATAAGTATCCTTTTGATTTTTGCCCTGGTCATCCCAGTCCTTTACTTTTCCACATTTCACCAGTTCTTTAGTCTCAATTTAAATTGCAGAATCAGTTTAACAAGCTTTTATGAGCTGCTGGAGATCTTCTTGCTTTGAATTGAAAGGTTAATTGAAGGTCTTTAAGTTTTTAAGATTTTCTAAGATATTTGATTAGTAGTGTGTGGGGGCTTTTTTTTGGTTGTTTGTTTTGTTGTTGTTGTTTTTTGTTTTGTGTGGGTTTTTTGTTTATTTGGTTTGGTTTGGTTTGGTTTTTTGTCTCCACAGCATGATGGGGAAACAAGACTGTGGACATTTATCCAGTTTTACACTTCTCTGTCAGGAAACTTGACATGTGAGTTGTTGCTAAGCAAGGGGGTAGTAAGAGATAAGATAATAATCATTGTGCACTTTACTGATATGCTGTAATCAAATGTGGCAGATTTAGGATGTTCAGAAGGAACTGTGCTAGAATCTTTAAGCAAGCTCTAATGGAAAGGTTAATATGATGGTAGTTAGCAGACACCAGCAAAAGCAGTTTGTCACCAGAACTGAATTTAAACCAGGCACATTCAAAGTCTTTAGCTCAAGGGGGTAATAAAAATATAGAATGGGTAGACTTAATATGCTACTTCCTTTCTTTTTTATTGTCTAGCTACCAGAGGGTACCAATAATTTGTTATGCTTCATATTATATTTGGAGGCATCTGTGAAATTCATTCATTTGATAGAATAAACTCAAAGTGTATTTTTATGCTAACAATACAGATCATACAAATGAAAATTGACAGTTATAAAAAGTCTTGATTTCCACAAAGCAGCCACATGAATTTGGGAAACATAAAATTAAATTGGACAGCCCACAGTTTTAATATCTAAAACACTGATGGCATTGATGTACCTGCTGGTATATGGTTCTAAAGAAAGCGAAATTGTAGAACAAAAGCTGCCAGTCTTTCCCACAAAAGTGGCATGTTCTTAAAGCCATGTGGTTTGAACTGCATGGTTTCTATTATTTATGCAAAATGGGTGTTGAGCAGTCAAACTCCTATCTATTCTTCTACACTGCAAACAAATCAATTAAGGTGAGTCTTATTCCAGTGAAAAAAACATGTAAAAGGATTTATGTGTTCAGTTCTGTAATGCAGATTTCAGTAAGATCACTTACTATCTGCAAAATTAGCACAACTGTTCATTGTCACATAAATTACAGTATTTAAAACCTGCCTATTTGAATTCAGCATTGGAAACCAATAGCTGATAGCTCTCCAGATTAAGGTATCTGAATTTAGCCAATGGGAGATAGTATTGAAACAAATATCTCAAGGAGATTAAATCAAAAGCTCTGAAAATTACTGTGAAATCAACACTTTACTTCAAGAAAGTAGAGGACCCTACATTTTTAGGAAACAGGTGGAAAACACCAACTTAAATATGTTTTGAAACACAAATTCCACACTACCCCTTCTAAGAGAAGCTGTTTGTAGAAGCATGGTTTACATTAATCAGTAACTAACAATTTTATATACAACCTTTCTAAAATTAATTTGCATAATGATAATCCGCATATGGCAGGGTTTAAGTTCTTTAAGCGGTGTTGTATTTCACTATTTAGTCTTGCTTCACCACCGCTTTAGCAGTGAATCCTTATGGAGTGTAATGCAGCTAATGAGGTAGCTTTTTAACTGAACAAACTGACAGGTCCCATATCTGCAGAGGCAGCTTGAAACCGTGCCCAACCTCTCGGCTTCCCAAGAGGCTTTTCAAAATTCAATAAATAACATCTGTAGGCGATGTTGGGTGCAGACCTAGCAGAGTGCGTCATAACACTGAGCTGGCAGAACAAAGAAACCATGACGACTGCCAAGTTTCCATGGCAACCGCTGCGAGGCTTGGAGAGTATAATAGCACATCAATCATTGTCCAAAAGAACTTCATTATCAGCCAGAAAAAAAACCTTTAGGATCTGTTTAGTGTGCAATTGTGGGTTAACTCACCTCAAAGCCTTGCTCTCTAGCAAAAGTGGCAGCTTCCTGAAATAATACAAAAAGAACAGTTAATTATAATGAAGAAATAACACATTTTAAAACTCATTCAGCCAGTTTTCCTTTTATGCGATTATCTCAGTATATCCATATACAGTTGTTCAATTCTGATAGTTGCACTAAAAGCTACCCCCTCCTTCTCTCAAGCCCAACAACAGTGCAATGTCAACACACTTCACGAGTTCAAATAAAGAAGGTACAATATGTTTTTTCCAGGCGAGGGAAGTTACTTTTGGACATAGGACTTCAGCTAGGAAACCACTACTTCAAATCCAGTACTACTACAAACATCCTTCAGTCATATTTTTAATGGAAATTCTACCGTATCTCCATTTATGTACGGCACTTCATGGGATACAGGTTATCAACCCAATCTGAAAAAACATTTGTCATCTACAGTGCATTAAAAAAACAAGGTGACAAAATGTGTTCAGTCCCTTGTGGTGGAATCAGATGAGCAGCATTTTAAAATACTCTGATGTCTTAATCCTTGCTTTAGGCAATTTAACTATGTTCCTTTCCTGAAAGAACAGAGGAAACATCAGGGTATCAGAATGTCCTCATTTCTTATTTATATTAATCACAGCAATTAAAATCTGTTATGAAATAAAAGGAGACAGAAGACAATAGCTATGTTTTTTCTCTTACTTTCTACCTTAACATGGCAAATATTGCAGAAAACCCTCAAAGTCTGTATGTTTTTACTTGCATTCATCCAGATTATCTTTGCCAAGTTACATTAATAGAGGGCTAAGTCTTGAGCCAAAATGGTGAGTTGATCCAGCTAAACCATACGAAACCATTTAATGCCAGTGTTCCTATGACAGCTTTCAGTGCTGCAGAAAATATATACTTGTGGACCTATATGATCTGCCAGTTTGGGGGCAATATAAGAATTTGAAGTGGGTACAATTGATTATAACAACAGTAAGTTGAGGTTAATAAAATGTGATAAGCTGAAAAGCACAACTCCTCAGGCTGCTTCACTGCAGAAACATAAGGCTGACCGGGTTAGCCTTAGCTGATGTTGACAGAAAAACTGAATCATGGTCCTGACAATTGGGTGCAGGCAAGGTTAGCCACTTTGACAATTTACTTACAATTGAATTCCTTCTCGTACATCACACAGTCAATGACATTTGCTAGCCTGGCTGTCATGAAGGAGTGTAGGGTTCAAAGATATCATGCAGTGTTTTCCTAAACCAGCATGTGATTAACAAAGCCTATGCTTGTATGAAAAAAGGAGCCTGCACAGAGCTTCCACTCTGAAGTGATGCACTTGCAATGAATTGCAACACAAAGAAAGCCTCAAATGGAACTGGGACACAGAAAAAAAACCACAAAAATGAGATTAGTAAGGGAATGATAAGGGGGTAGAGAATAAGAAAATGGGACTAAAAATATGTACTGTAGCCAAATTACTTACTTAACCTCAGTTCTGTGGTCATGCAGTTGAAATTGAAAGCTACAGTGATCTGTCATAAGGGGATTTCTTTAATGCCCCAATGCAGCAGGACATTAACATCTGTGTTAAACTATTGTTTGGCCAGGAAACTGGACACCAGTACATTTTTACATCTGTGAAATAAAACTATTCCAGTTAAGTAGTGTTTCCTTATGTGGGAGACTTTGAGAGAATTTATCTTAATTTTCTGTACTGGGGCACCCATGCATAGCACATGTGGTTTGAAAGAGCTGGCCCTTCCACAAGAAAGGATAAATGATTGCACATTTGTTAAAAAGTATCTCATCTTCGGATTTTCCTGTTAGAGACTCATCTTTTAGCCTGGTCTGCAGCCGGGCTACATGAATAATGGTAGCTAGCAGACAATCACAGATTTTCCTGCAGTTGACCTCTAATCTAAGGGTGTCTGAACATGCCACAGAACAGCAGCAATCTTAATTTCCTTCCCTCCTATCAACTGAACCTCGGAATAAGTCCTGAGCAGATTTCTTTCAGTGAGGACTGTGCCTACAGCCCCCTAAGAATCAGCTTCTCTCAGAATCACATCCTTTGAAGAACTAAGGCCTGTCCAGGAAAGAAGGTAAAAAAGCTCAAAACACACGTTTGGAGACTACAGTTTGGTGTTTACAAAATGTGAGAAATGTGAGGCAAGCCCTGAACGCCAGGGACAGTTCAAAGTAAATTAACCAGATAAAAGCAATGAGAACCTTTTAGTATCTATTCACAATAACAGTGAGAACAGGAAACAAGCAGACCCCATCTGTGCAGCCCTAGGGCACCTCACACTGAGCCTCCCGTCTCTAATAAAGTAGTCAGGTTAAAATCTAAGTGGCTGTAACATGTGGAGACTGCTAGGGTTACAACGGCCAGCCAGGGCGTTCCCTGATGCAGGTGATAATCAGTATGAAAATCACTATATTTACAGGCTTTCCATTTTATATCTGACATTGGAAATCACGAAGAAGGAGGGATTAAGGAAATAAACAACCTACACAGAAGCTTTACCACTCCCTAGAGAATGCAGCATTTTCATTCATGCGTGACAGGCGACAACAGCAAAGCAAAACAGCAACAGAACAGAATTTTCTTAGGTTTCATTTCACATCAGGAGTTCTTTCAGTTTTGATAAACTTTAGATGTAATTCACTCGTTATTTCATCTCAGCATTTTCATTATTGTCTACAACAGAACATCTCATCTCATAAAACCCTCTCCCCCATCTTTTTACTCTTTCATAGTAAATATATTAAAAACTCACACTCCTTTTTCTACATAATCTTTTTACTAACTGCAACAGTGAATTTATGGCTGTACCACCTAAGTAGAAATAAGATCTGTAGTTATTAAACATTATTTGGCTCAGGCAGTTTGGGAAAAAAATTTAAAATCTTAAGCACAGTCATGCTGAAAAAAATCTGTGTACAGCTTTACTTAATGGGAGTAACACAATGTCACCGAAGTCAACACACACCCTCTCTTTGCACAGTTGTGAGCAGTTTACACAGGAAAATGAGATAAATTAAAGAGATAACAATAAAAAAGACAACTTTTGTTGTTGTTAGTTTTGCCCTTACTGTTACGTTAGAACTTGCTTGCTAGCTGGAATCTATTT
Source organism: Chaetura pelagica (assembly GCF_000747805.2). Taxonomy (NCBI): domain Eukaryota; kingdom Metazoa; phylum Chordata; class Aves; order Apodiformes; family Apodidae; genus Chaetura; species Chaetura pelagica. The sequence goes on from NW_009953758.1 coordinate 2,406,068, forward strand.
CCATTCTTGCATGTAATTTATTGCTGTTGGAGTTATTGTTGGAGTTATTTAGTTAATAGACTTGTCTATAATCTACATTGGGGCTAATTGTAACAGGACTTGTTAAAATTCTGAGCCTTTTTATGATCAGTAATACAAACTATTTGTTTATAAGTAGACAGAAGCATATCCTCCAAACATAGAATTTATTAGCATCTGCAGTGCTAGGACTATTTTTAGTTCCCTGTGTTAAAAGAATTTGATTATTAAAGAGTTAAGGTGACCCAACTTCAGTAATTGTACATTCGGCTTGCTGTAACACACAGTAGACAAGCTATATATTAAATACTGTTGATACATCCAAACTATTTTTTTTTTTTTTTTGGTACCAAGGTTTTATGATGACTTGATCAAGTTATAGCCAAAATATTAATAACATGCATGTTAGGTTAAATTTAATTCATGCAAGCCAACATAAAACTCATGCAGTTGCATTAAACAGTATTTAAAATCAGGTATTGCTGAAATAAGTTGACAAAGATTGTTTCAAAAGCATCACCAACAGTATTATCTACGATATCCATTTTAACCTTTATATAGAGAAAGGGAGTATTGTAAACTAAATTTGCATTTCATTGCTGAAATCAACATTATCTCATAAAGAAATGATAAAACAGCAGGACAGCAATGATACCCTTGCACACTGAATGCATGTCCCATAATTACACAAAAAAGGGGACACTGAAGCTAATCCCTCCCCTGCCATTCTTCTTGGTAAAGGGAACATCTCACAGAATAACTTAAACTCATATATTAGAGTACCACCCCATGCAGCTCTAATTCTCTATATGTCCTTGAAGTAAAAAAAATAATAAATTTGATTTCATAAACTTTTTTTAATTGAGGGATTACTGACAGGTTTTGAGGAAGTTTCTATTGCAATAACTGAAAACTTCCTGACTTATCCAAAGTAAAACAAGCCCTATTCATCTTTTCAGGAATATCATCCTCTTCCTCTACATAAAATTCTGACTTAGTGGGTTCAGCCTGGCCCATGAATCAATGTAATCTTAAACCTGCACATACAGCATGTGTACCTGCAGAGGAAGATCCCTGCAGTAAATCAGAGTAATGACAAAAACAAATAAAAAAGGAAATTTGAGTGCACTCACTCATTAAGAAACAGTAAAAGACTATGAGGACCATCCACTTAATGTCTATTTGATGGAACCATTCCTACTGATACCACCCATGTTTCATTATAACTTGATTAGTACTACCACTATACCTTATGAGACTAAAATACTCTACAAATCAATCCTAAACAGGATTCCTTCCTCAGGTTCAGGCTACTACTATTGTATGACTTTCTTTAAGAAGTATGAATTGTTAGTTTTCTTTCATCTACATTGCTTCCTTGAAAACATTAAAGGCTACAAAAATTCCCTTTTTCTTTGGTATAATAATTTGGTACTATCAATTCCATTCAGAAGTTTATATCTAAACCGGATATAACTTTGTGTTCTTTGTAGCCTCTTTTGTTTTCCTACAGCTTGCCTTGTTTGCTGCAAGGAAGTGCTAGTTGCAGAAATTCTGTCAAACTTAAAAACCTCATTATCTAAATGAAAAGGGTGACAACAAAGTAAACAAGCAAATGGAAATATAAGGAAGACTTTCATGCAAGTGATGCACACTGATATCTACAACTTCATTCTGTATAAGACTGACTCAAATAATCAAAATTGTTTCATAATGACAACCTTCTCTCTTAGAGATAGGTGCTAAAGATGTGTATTTCTGAAACAGACATCTTTATTAATGATTTCCTAAAGGACAATATAATTATAAACCTTTCTAAAATTGTTTGAAAAAAGAAAACAATCAACATTTCATGTATTATTTCTCTCACTGCACTAGAGATACTGAAAGTCTTCTGCTCTATTATAATATGCCTAGAAATACCTGTACTTCAGCCTTCCTCAGGTAGGCACATTTATTTTTCCTATCTCTGTCCCTTCTGTCATCTTACCTTAAGATAGAACTTTCTTAGAAAATTCTCTGCTTTAAAAGCTATACCCTTAATTTTATATACTGCATAGGTATTGAGAACCTCTGATTTCAATGTATCTGTTGTGCCCAGTAATTCTGAATATGGGCCCTTAAGAGATCTCTATTGTTAAGATCTCCCTCTTTTTTTTTTTGTGAGAAGATATGCCATGAAGAACATACTGTAAAGATCACAATGTGCCCTCTTTCTGATAGTTCCTTCATTAAACACTCACCACAGCTCAGGAACTAAGTCAGCTTTTAAGGAGTGGGGCTAGTGGGCTGTGCCATGCCATGTTTTCCACTTTTTCAGCTCCAGGCTACTTTACATTAAATATGACCCTGGAGATGTGGCTCAAGGCATAGACAAGACAATAGTTTTTCAGTTGTTGCCTTTGAATTATAACAAAGATGTCATACATAAAGCCACTCACTTCACAACACAGTTTGTGAGGTATTCTTATATCAAATCCAGGTATGTCATGCAACCCATAAACGTGCATAGTGTGATGTGTCTTTATACCACTCTTTTCCATGCATGTTATGCAAAGCCAAGCTAAGTTATCCCTGATTTTATCACCCATCCCAATTTTAAGTGAGAAATTGATAGATGCATATATATACACATATGTAGTAACAGATTCACTTCTTAACATGCTGAAGTAACAGCTTAAAAGAACTAAGACTGGTTTAATGCTATGCACATAGGGGTAATATCAAAGCTGTGGTAATAACTATGACCTACCTAAGGAGTGAGGTAGGTACTGCTGAAGACTATCTGATGATCACTTGAAAACATGATTTCCACAAATGGCCACTATCATTCTGTTATTTAAAATGAATGGATGGAAAAATCTATAGGCTGTAGTTCCAGCTGGATCACTAAACTTCAGTACCAACAGTGTATTTATTGGGGTTCATGGTATGATATATATGTTCCTCTTTAATTCAACACTAAATAGTTATCAACAGTTACTCAAAACACTGTAGATTGTCTTATTCAGCCTTTCATGTCATTGTAGTCCTGACTTAGACAGGTCCTACTTTAAGGTCAATTGTTACTACACTGCACTCTGTAAAAGCAATACAAACACATGCTTTTATTAAAAAATGGCCACTTATAAAGGCATTCATGGCTCAGGAGGCAAATGCAATTTTGTCCTTTCTTATCCTTTTTTTAAGATATTTTCCCCAGAGACCACTACTTTAATATGGGTCTTATGAGAGTTTGAGAAACAGGACTGAAAAGAACCACCCAGCATATTTGCTGAAAAAATGTCTATCTGGTGAAATTCTGCTACAGCTGCTTTAGTCTGAGCTATACCTGGAGATGTGCTACATGGTTATAACGCTTCCAAATTATTTTCATTTGACAAACTCAAAAGACTAATCTTTGATTTGGTCAGTAGTGTACACCTGTACACATTTTAGAGAAGAACAGAAAAGCTGGCCACAGAAAGGTTAGACACCCCCCCTCGCCCCCAGCTTGAGAAACAACACTAAGAATCAGCAGCATCTGAGCAAGTATCTACCCCTCACTGCTTATTACTGAAGAAAGCACAACTGGCATCAATTGAATGGGCAGATTATCATAAAGGAACACTAAGCTATTTTTTTCCCCTCTTTACTTTTCTCATGAGCACTGCCAGATCTCAAAATAGTTTTCTTCATAAAGGATAGCAAGAGTTCGTATCACATCTGAAAATATTATTTCAGCTTGTTTCAGTTGTACTAAAGATACTGGTAAATATATCTACACTATTGTCACCTAGTAGGTGAAAATATAAAATAACAATAATCAGTTAAAATTAATAAGCAGCACAAGTATAAATACCATATGGGGTTAAAGTTGTAACGTTCAGAGGGGGTTCTGGAGGAATACCAGAGAGTTTTGTCTGAAAAAACTAGTGTGAAAAGACTTGAAAAAGAAACATATTTCCTGTCCTGCTTGAGTTCACCCTGGAGCATCTATATTACACACAATTATTTAATATTTAAGTTATTTATTCTCTTGCTTGGGTTATTACCAGAACTATAGTTCCTGCTAGAATCTTCTACAGAAAAAATCACCCTGAGTCAGAGCTTAATGCCATTACAGGATCTGCAACAGCTGCAGCACTGATATGCCTCTGAGACATTTTGAAATTCTATGATAAAATGCTATTACCTATATCTCCACCTTCCATCCTTACCTAAAGAACTGAATTACCTATGACTCTGCATGTCTCTCTCCTCACATATTATAAGCATCAAATTAGTGAACTAGACTTCCTTACACCACTTCTCCATACAAACATAAGTGTACCTTAAGAATAGATGCATCGTGATCATGTGGGAGAAGATAAAAAAGACCCCTTCCTTAATGATCACTGAATCAGAACATAATAAAGATGGAAAAAAAAATAATCACAGAATTAATTTAATAGCTAGAGGATAAAAGTTTTATATGCATATAAAAATAGAACATGTATTGGGTCTTTTGAAGCCTTTAGTACTGGTCATTGGATGCTCTTAAGTGTTAACTTTCTGGCTGAAGAATAACAAACAAACAAAGGATTGCACCATTTTCAGCAAGGCCTTCTATGATTGCAACTCAGATTAGCCTGAAACCAACAAGATATTCTCATCTAGCAACTTAAGATTAAGATAATAATCAGATACCTCGCTAAAAGTGCTGGGATCAAGAAGGACTTCCCTCTAGTTCAGCTAAAACATTAACACATTTTTAGCAGTGAAATTGAGTTGTTTTACATACTTTCTTTGGTATGATGTCATTTAGCATGATAACTAAGGCTAGGTACTGGGAACCCTGTACAGAGCAATCGTCACATGTTAACTCTAGCAAGAAAATAAAATTGCTCACTGCAACCTCCAGCAGTAACCCTAACTTTTAAACTGATCTTAATATCACACATTTTACTTTTCCAATTAACTGTTAACCCACTTGACTTTAAGATCCTTATTGGAGTTTGCTGTGCTACTTAATACTAATTTGATGATGCATTTGAGATATGAATATTCAAGACACATTTTTTTTTCTTGTATTTTCAGTTTTTGCTACAGCAGTCACTTCATGGAAGAAAACCCCTAGTTCTCAGTCTGTACCAAGTTTTTAAGGATGAGAATTTTTCTGGCATGTTTACTACTTTCTATAAGAAGCCAGCCTGAACGTGAGACGTGCAAAGACAGAGCAGAGACTGGAAAAGAAGTCAAGCAAAGGAAATTAGAGGGATCACAAATGCCAACATAAAGAGGTTTTACAAAATCACCAGGTGGCTGAGGTTGGAAGGGGCCTCTGAAGATCATCTAGGCCAACCCCACTCTCCAAGCAAGGTCAGCTAGAGCAGGTTGCCCACAACCATTGAGTTTTTAATATCTCCAAGTATGGAGACTCTACAGCCTCTCTGGGTAACTTGTCCCAGCATTTGACCACCATCACAGTAAAGGTTTTTTTTCTTATGTTTAAGTGGGAATATCCTGTAGTTGAATTTGTGCCTGTTGCTCCTTGTTCTGTCACTGAACACCGCAGTGAAGAGCTTGGCTCCATCTTATTTCTGACCTCTGACTAGGTATTTATATCCATTGATAAGACCACTCTGAGCCTCTTCTTGAGGCTCTCAGTCTCCTCTCCTCAAACAACAGATGCTCCCAACTCTCAATCACCTCTACAGCTCTTTGCTGGTATCACTCCAGTAAATTCACATCTTCTTGTGCTAGGAAGCCCAGAACTGGACCTAGCACTCCAGATGCATCTCACCACTTCTGAGTCAAGGGGAAGAGTCATCACTTTTCACCTGCTAGCAATGTTCTTTCTAATGCTGTGACAGTAAGTTGCTGGCTCAAATCCATTTTTTGCCGGCTAGGATCCTGACATCCTTTTTTTGCAAAGCTGGTTTCCACCCAGCTGGTTCCTAGCCTGTCCTGGGTTCAACACTAGTCCCCAGGTACAGGACCTGCCATTTCCATTTTTTAAACTTTTTTAGATTCCCGTTGGCCCACCTCTCCACTCTGTCAAGGTAAAATTTTACTTTATACTTTGCATTAAGATAGTAGCTACTGACTCCGAGCATGGGATAAAATCCATGTTAGCATATTGCAAATGAACCTGAAATTGTACGTGATAGATTTCTTATTTTATTACATGACAAATGTAAGACTGCAAATTATTCTGAAGCTGAAATTAGTAGTTGTAGTGATAGTAGTAGCAATTTAGTTTGGACAGGTTATTTTTAGCTAAGTACTTGCTCGAGTCCTTCAGTACAGATTTCTCACACCTCCTGAGGGCTTAGAAGAGTAAATATTTTTTTTTTCTCTGCCTCTAGTATTATATTTGTGTTCAAATATAACAGAAGTTATTTTAATCTATTTAGTTTGCCTCACACTTTCCAACACCAAGAATTCCTGTGATTTCTTCTTAGACACTGTGTCTCTTCCATTTTATGCAAAATTTGAAAAGAGGTGTAGGGTCAAAGCAGTGCTGCTGCTTTGTTCAGATTGCATCCTGACTTGGGTTCTTGAAAATTTAATTCTTTCTCTTATATTAGTAATAAATTGTTTTGCTAAATATCAGAAAACAAATGAACAGGAACATTCTAAAGCAGAAGTGCCATGCCTTCAGAGGAGAAGTAGTGGCAATTACAGCACACCAGATGCTGCATTGGAAGCTTTTTTAAAATACAGCTATTTAACCAGTTAAAGAAATGAAGAAACAAATAGGCTAAGACCTCTGAAAAGTAACACAAATTTGTAGAATCTCCTTGGTTTGAGGTTTGTTTTTCCTAACAGAACCAGAAGGAATGTAGTGCTCATATAATATCGTTGTTATAAAAAACAAGCCAGAACAGAAATTCAGCACTAGCAGACATCTTCCTAAGTCCTTGTCTCCTGTCAGATTTTTATATTATACACTCTCTCTTTCAGTCAAGTTAACCAACTCATGTGAATTTTGCTTCAAAAAGTCACATATGACATCGGCCATGCAAGGTTTTGAAAATCACCATGCTCTAAGAGGCATTTTGATCTTAGGTTTACACCATAAAACCAAACAGTTTACTTGACGTCTGTCTGGCTTACATGGTAAGCAGTGAGCAGCCTCCAAAGGATACTGTGCTAGAAGTGTCACTTCTAAAAAAATAATATTGAAGAAGTTCTTTACAAACATGGCACTTGGCCAAAGCACATATGGAACATTAAATATAAGCACAAAATTTTATGCACCAGATTTGACCAAGGTCTTCAGCTCTGATTTATATTTTCTCCATTTTGCTGGAATACTAGCTGCTGATAAAGCTACTTCACAGGGACTCTGTTCTCCTAACATTTACACATCACACATCTGGACTTGGAAAGGGATTCTGAGTAAAAGAGCCAACTAATGCAGATCTTGTTTACATTATGTGTAATTACTCTTGTGTCATGAATCTCCCTGAGACATCAGAATGTGCTGAAGACACCCGAAGAATATGTACTTCAAATAAAAGTGTATAAGTCTGGATGTTTCTGTCCCTATCAATGAGCTTACTACACAAGATCATGTAAGAAAATTAATGGTATTTCTATTTTCTCATAATATTGCATTTCATTTTTACTAATTAATTGTATGCAATTAGAGCTGCCCTTAACATCTGAAGATCTCTGTTTGGATTGTTTTTCTCTCATAACTTGCACACTGCAGTCAAGGGAACTAAGTGATGGCAGTTGCAACACTCAATTCAGTTACATAAACACATCTTCCTTGCCAGATTCCCCTGCGGTGTTCCCATTTCATGAAATGAGTTTCTAGCATTTAGTAATGTACTGTACCAGCAAGTTTCTTTTCATGTGACAAAAAATTAGGTCCTCTGCTCCTGGCAGCAGAGCAGCATGTCTGTGAGCATCACACACATGGAATGCACTCCAGACCGCATGGCTGCATGAGAGGAGGACAGAAAATCAATACTCAAGTAGCTGGAAAACAAGAACTGGATGTTAGATTTTAGTAAGAGCAAGACAGCCTTCATGCAGAAGTTGAGGCAGATTTATTCCTAAGTCTGTTGCAGTGCCAGCAAATCTGACTGTACTTTATACCTTCAACCATATACAAGACACATGTACTTCTGTATTGAGTGCATTTGCCAGTAATGATACAAAACACTGTGGCCAGACTATTTCTGTTGATGTAAATGGGGTTACACTTCTGAACATTACAGCTTGAACAAACACACTTTTGACAACTAAGCAGTATGTGGTAGAAGTGGAGAGACATAGACAGCGTGACTTTATCTGTCTCACAGTTGATCAGCTGCAGAAAGAGAAGGAGGCTTTCTAGACAAAGTTTCCCCACCATGCCTGCCCATCAGCATGAAGCTGGGTGGTCAAACTCCAATGACTTGCTGGAGCTTACTCTTCCTGTGGATAGCTCACTGTTGAAGGTAATCTGGTAAATTCTATAGTGACCAGTACCTGTATGTCTGTGCAAAGGTCAGAGACAAGGTAAGTCTTCAGGCATGTTTGTATCAGGCAGTAGAGCATCAAAGAGATCTCAGAACTACCTAGACTGGTAATTCATGCAGAGTTGCACAGCTGAAGGTACTCTTGAAGCATAGCACTTGCACCAGCAAATTGGATCATCTAATTTTGCAAGTTACACTTCCAGGATCAGTTCATACATCATAAAACCAACATCTTTGGTTGTAGAGTACACCTATGCTCTTGAAAGATTACTTTGAAATTCCACTTGCTGCTTAGGTAAACATAGAAATAATGAGGGTTTGTTTTGTGGGTTTTTTTCTGAGAAAGAAATACAGGAGAACAGAGAGAATCCAAATAAAATCTGAAATAGTTAATTATTACTAATTATAACACAATGATTACTAATTATAACACAACAAAAGGAACTTTTAAAAAATCCTTTTACATAATTTGCAGGTAACATGAAAGCCATGAAAAAGTTTCCTTCTTTCTTATTTAAGGTTTAATTTTCTTCTGGGGGCCTGTGATCAGATTCAGTGTCTGAACAGTGGCATTGCTACATAAAGATGGAATCTGAACCACTTTGTCTCCACCTCCAGTTCAAGGACTTATGGATGAGGTTGGATCAACCTTCCCCGCTAAAGTCATGTCCTAACTTCCCTACAAGTCATACAGACAAACTTAATACCAAACAGCACCATGTTCCCTTCCATACTCAGTGAAGTGAGATTCTCTCTTTAGGAGAAGAATCCTGATGCACATTACATGAATGTGGATCAATTTTACTTTTCCCGAGAAGAATCCTGATGCCGTATAATGTGAGGAAGAGGACATCCACTATTACATGAATGTGGATCAATTTTACTTTTCCATCTTCACATGGAATTGTTAATGGCTAGCTCCACGTGTTTACATGTTTCTTCAATAATTCATGTGCCCTGCTTCTCTTTAACTAAACACATTCCCAAAGTAAGTTAAACAGGAACAAACCAATCCTGTTTCAGTACAAGATTATCCACAAACAAATGCAATACAAATCTGAGACAAAGCTGTTGTGCTTAACAATTCAATTCAGATTAATTTTCCTGTGTAGATGAGGAGAATGACAGACACAGTGGATTAAGCCTGCAGTCCTACAAACTGCTTTACTGTATTCAGAATTGTTATATGTATTCAGGGTATCTCACATGGCCACATGTGAGAAAAGATAACTATAAGAAGAAGTCTAGATCTGTGGTAAAAGAGTTTTCAGCTTTTATTTTCTCACTTTCACAAGTCACATCAGGGTAACTTGCCACTGCTCTAGTGGTTAATGCTGATTTGGGAAATCTAGTACATGGCTACTCAATTCTATTGATGTTAGTGAGCTGCACCTCAAGGTACACAAGGTCACCACCTAAATTCTTCATAAATTTGCCATTTGTAAAGTAGAAAAAGCAGAGGGAAAAAACCCACCACTTTTTGTTATGCTATTTTATATATCATTAACAAGCTGTAAACAGCCAAAAAGGTGGCTTTGTTTGAGTTCACACTTGAAATCAGTGAAAGTATCTTCCTGAATATCACACATTATTTTCCTGGAATATTGCACGTAGGTACCGATATTTCACAGAAGACTAAAGATTAAGTATATACTAGTGGAGTCTCTGCTGATAGGAGCCAGTGAAGCTTTTATTTCAGCTTAGTGGCAAAGAATTTACAATATTAGGGACACTAGTGACTGGGAATCCACTTGCACCAATTGTTTTTCATGTTAAAATGTTCTGTAAATCAATGTGTCACTGTTTGTTTATAGAAGTGTGTGACACTCTCAACTTCTACTTTCAGTACTTGTGCAGAAAGTAATGACAGTTCAGGCACCATATGGCTATTCTGTATTTCAGAACTAGCAAAGGAATCAGGTGACATGGTCATTGCTATGGTAACTATACTTGTGTAGTGAACATAGAAGTAAACAGGTACATAAAACATGTTTAAGTTGTCACTATGTAAGTTACTGCTGCCCTGGAGCTGCAATAGTTTGCTTCCTTTAAAATAATTAAATGTAGTCATAAAATGTCCTATTATTTCACTAAGATAACAAGGCTCCTCCTTACATAACATAGTGCAAGCATAGCAGATTGATTTATCCAGAAAGAAACTTTTTTGAGAATTAATATATTGGCCTGTAAGTAGCAAAGAATGAATCAGCTTCTGGCCTGTGTGAATAAGGTTGCCATCACTGAAACTTGGTGGGACAAATCCCATGACTGGAGTGCAGCTATCAATGACTACAGGCTGTTCAGAAGGGACAAGTGAGGAAGGGGGGTGGAAGGGTTGCCCTCTACATCAAGGAACTACATCAAGAAATTGACAGATTGTGAAAAGCTGTCTCTGAAGAATAGCCACAAGCAGGTTGAAAGCTTATGGGTAAGAATTAGAGACCAAGGCAACAAAGGGAACCTTTCTGGTTGGTGTCTACTACAGGCCATCTGATCAAAAGGAGCCTATTGACAAAGCTTTCTTACTGCAGCTACAGGAGACATTGCACTCACAGGCTCTCATCCTGCTGAAGAAGTCCAACCAGCCCAACATCTGGAAAAGACACACAGCGAGCTGCAGGCAATTCAGGAGACTTCTGGAGTGCACTGAGGTTAACTTCTTAAGCCAGGTAATCAACAGCCCTACCAGAGGTGATGTGATAGTGGACCTGGTCACCAGTGCTAGTGAGATAACTGGTGTCATTAAGATTGGAGGCAGCTTGGGTTGCAGTGATCACACACTGGTGGAGTTCATAGTCCTGATGGATGTGGGTCTGGTAAAGAATAAAGTCAGGAACCTGAATTTTAGGAAAGCAAAATTCCAGCTATTCAGAGAGTTAGCCAATAGGACCCCTGGGGAACTACCCTCAGGGACAAGGAAGCACAACAGAACTGGCAGATCTTTAAGGGCACTTTCTACAGAATGCAAGAGTTCTTGATCACATGTAAGAAACCAGAGAAGGAAGGCAAGAAACTGGTATGGATGAGCCAAGACCTGCTGCCCAAACTAAAGGGCAAGAATGAAATACACAGGCAGTGGAAGCAGGGACAGATATTCTGGGAAGAATATAGAGATGCTGCCTGGTTGTATAGGGATGAGGTAAGGAAGGCCAAGGAGTGGCAAAGCGTGTAAAAAGAATGGCTTCCACAGGTATGCAGGCCAGAAGGAAGGTCAAATAAATTGTATCCCCTACGATTAACACAACTTACAAACTGGTAATAAGAAATGAGGAGAAGGTTGTGGTAGTCAACAATTTTTTTTGCCTCAGACTTCACTGGTAACCTCTTTTCCCACATCTCTCAAGTGACTCGACCACAAAACAGGGACTGGAGGAGCAAAGTCTCTCCCACTGTAAGAGAAGATCAGGTTCCTGACCACCTGAGAAACCTGAACATACTTAAGTTTATGGGACCTGATTAGATGTGTCCCAGAGTCCTGAAGGAATTGGTTGATGTAGTTGCCAGGCCACTCTTCGTATTTGAAAAGTCATGGCAGTCAAGTGAAGTCCCTGGTCACCGGAAAAAGGGAAATATTGCATCAATTTTTACGAAGGGTAGAAAGGAGAACTCTGGGAACTACCAACCTGTTAGCCTCGCCTCTGTGCCTAGGAAGATCGTGGAACAGATTCTTCTAGAAGCTATGCTGAACTACATGGAGGACAGAGAGGTAACTCAAGACAGTCAGCATGGCTTCACCAAGGGCAAATCTTGCCAAACCAACTTAGTGGCCTACTATGGTGAAGTGACTAGCTCAGAGGACAATGGAAGAGCTATATAGACATCATCTATCTGGATTTCCATAAGGCCTTTGACACGGTCCCCCACAACATCCCTGTCAGTAAACTGGAGAGATACAGATTTTATGGGTGGATATTGATCCGGTGTTTGGTGGACGAGGAATTGCTTGGATGGTCACACCCAGAGGATAGTGGTCAATGGTGCAAAGCCCAAATGGAGATCAGAGACAAGTGGTGTCCCTCAGGGGTCCAGAGTAGGACAGGTACTGTTTAATATGTTCATCAATGTCATAGACAGTGGCATCAAGTTCACTATCAGCAAGTTTGCAGACAACACCAAGCTGAGTGGTGCAGTTGACATACCCGAGGCATGTGATGCTATCCACGGGAACCTGGACAAGCTTGACAACAGGGCCCATGTGAACCTCATGATGTTCAACAAGGCCAAGTGCGAGATCCTACACCCGGACTGGGGCAATCCCTGGTATCAATACAAGATGGGGGATTAAGAGCAGTCCTGTGGAGAAGAACTTGATGGTACTTGCAGATGAAAAGCTGGACATGAGATGGCAATGTGTGCTCACGACCCAGAAAGCAAATTGTATGCTGCACTGCATCAAAACAAGTGGGGCCAGCAGGTTGAGAGAGGTGATTTTGCGCCTCTATTCCACCCTGGTGAGACCTCACCTGGAGTACTGTGTCCAGTTCTGGAATCCTCAGTAGAGGATAGGCATGGATCTGCTGGAGGAAGTCAAGAGGAAAGCCACAAAAACGATCAGAGGGCTGGAGCATGTCTCCTCTGAAGACAAGCTGAGATAGTAGGGGGTGTTCAGCCTGGAGAAGAGAAGGGTCTGAAGAGATCTTATCGCTGCCTTTCAGTACTTCAAGTAGGCTAATAAGAAAGATGGGAACAAACTTCTTAGTAGAGCCTGTTACAACAAGACAAGGGGTAATGGTTTTAAACTAAAACAGGGTATATTTATACTAGACATAATGAAGAAATTTTTTACAATGAGGATGATGAAACAGTTTGCCCAGAGACGTGGTAGATGCCCCATCCATGGAAACACTCAAGGTCAGGTTGAATGGGGCTCTGAGCAATCTGTTCTATTTGGAGATGTCTCTTCTCACAGCAGGGGTTAAACTAGACAACCTTTCGAGGTCCCTTCCGACCCAAATAATTCTATGATAAGAAAAACACTCCCAAGCCCTGATGCACTGAGGCAAGGTGAAGAAATTATGGAAAGTTTGGAAGGCTAAGGAAATTTCTCCATCTCTGGTAAATACAAAGCCGTTATCAGGTAGAGTGCTCCAGCTGCTTTTCTCAAGTCTTACCTTTATGCTTGGTCTCCTCCTCTCCTCAAATAATTCACCAACAGCTGAGATATGCAAATAGAAAAGAACAAGCTGGACCCTGCCCTCCTTTAGTAAACAGTAGTAATGTGCAGAAAGAGATTTTGGTTTCCTTTCATGCTCTGCTCTTCATCACAGAAAAAGTTTGGCTAAGGAGGTCTTCCTTTTGTCCTAGGTGAGCAATATAACATAATTGTTATGCCTTTCATACACAAGCTTGTTTTTGTTAATTGCAAGCTTAACACCTAGCTTAACACAAGCTTCTCATACATACTGATGATGAAGTGATACTCGGAGAAGAAAAACACAGTTGTGTTCCAATTTAGACAGCGACTGTAATCCTGCTGAGCAGATAATCAAAGGGTCTAGTCTACTCTTGGTACAAAATGAAGGAAGGCACTGATAGGATCCCTGTGGGATCATTTCCTTGAGTTAGATTACATTTATGGCTTGGAAGTCTTATGTTTCTGAAAGAATGGGGATAGTGTTTTGTGACAGCTGCATTATATAATCATATCAAATGGATTAGGATGATTATGTAGCCAGGAAGGCCTACAAAGTTATTCACTGATGAGGGAAGTACAGCTGAATAAGTCTTTCATAGAACATATACCAGTGTATGTCCAGTGACTGGACAAACATCAACAGGTATCTTTTTAAACCTGGGAATCCAGCTGCTGCAAGAAAAAAAAAGGTGGTAATAATATTTTATGTATGAGGAGAAAACATCCATTTAAATGTCTCTAACGCCAATATTAAGCTCTGTTTTTCACTTAAAGCAGTGATTCGACCTCTGTTTACTATAAGAAATATTGTATCAAGACTCTGCATGCTTTGAATGTATGAAGAGCATATAAGAACTTCTAATATGGGATTACTAAAATGCTAGTTACAAGTCAGTCTTTGCCTATTGATTTTATAGTATGTAACAATTTAGCAGTGGGGAAGAAGCTCAGGGACTGTGTTTTGATTTTCTACTTTTAGACTGTCTGAAATTACATCCTTGCTTAAAAGTCATGTGGCCATACCTCCTTGGGCCTTTTCTTTAAAATATCCTCCATGTTTTTGCTGTCTTAGCCCCATTGTGCAGAGGGAATCCAAGCTATAATTCTGAAAACGGGGAGAACAGAGAGTAAGATCTCCCTCTTCCTCCAGCAGTACATTCCTAGATCAACTCAGGCCATAATGTGCAACTTCACATGAACAAAACTCTGCAAATCTCCACCTCAATGGTCTGATTAATCAGTCATGCTCTCATTTCATTATGCTGCTCTGCTGATAGGAAAGGTACACAACTATAGGTTAACAGGTTAGTGGGCTGTGGCTGTTTTTCTTATGCTCTGTTGTATTTGTAAATCTGTTCTTAAGAGTTAACATCAACAGAAAATTATTTAAGGCTGATACTACTTGAAAGAGACAGAACTTTTGCAGGGCTGTGTAATCCTCAAGTTTCGTGTTTGGAGTCCATGTACAAGGCTTTAAAAAAAAGACATAACAACAATAATAATCCAGAACTAAAATTTACATCAGGTCAATACTGAGTTAAAATGAAGAGTATGAACCATTATCTTCAGTATGAAGAACTTCAAGTGTGCTGTAAGAATTCTGAAATCCATAAACATGAATATAAACTCAGGGTTAAGTTTATATTGAAAAAAATCCAGTCACACTGAGATAAAGATAGACAAATGATACTATGAACAAAAGCATACATGAAAAAAGGCCAAAGTTCTGAAAAGATAATTTCTAGCTGATCCAGTACCACAAACATGAAAGTATTTGTCATAATAACCAAGATTATTAGATAGTTCTTCTACAGGGTACCCTATCATTGCTATTTTCAATAGCAGGACTGAGAAGATACCTCCCTGAAACACAGCTCTTTCAGGACCCTTTTCTATTGACAGAGGACCAAGTTAACAAAGAGCAACCTCCTTCTCACAAATCTTGCAACACACAGTCCCTGCTGCCATGTTAAAGACTAATGTGACAACATAGGGAGGCCCAACCTCCTTTTATCTTGCTCTTTTGCATAAGTCAGGCATAATAATGAATATGCATTCTTAGCCAACAATCTTTTACTCTGTTCTGCTATAATTCAACAGTTGGTTTAAAACATCAGGACTTCTAGTAAAAGTTACTGGAAGTATTCAGGCAGAAAGCTGAAAAGATTGACAGTGATTTTTTTTTACTTATATAGCAAAGGCTAATTTGTAGTTTACGCTGTTTCAGCAGTCTTTGACTGTTTCTTCAAAATCACTGGCTCAGTGGCACCATATGGAGCATGTTGAACTTAAGATACCAAGAATGTGTCCAAGATATATCTCACTCCAGTGTGTTAAAACATTCCACCCTGCAGCTGTCATTATAGGAATATAATTCATACCCTAAAGTTTT
Organism: Chaetura pelagica; assembly: GCF_000747805.2. Taxonomy (NCBI): domain Eukaryota; kingdom Metazoa; phylum Chordata; class Aves; order Apodiformes; family Apodidae; genus Chaetura; species Chaetura pelagica. Next base: position 2,422,050 of record NW_009953758.1, read on the forward strand.
TTAAAAACAGTGTAGTCTACTGTGCTTACAAAAATACTTTTTAAAAAAATTATTATTACAACAGTCAGCAAATGGAGAACAGTCTTAAATACCATGTTCTTCAGTATTTAAAATTTTCACTGATCATGAACTGCTTTAATTCTGCATCATATTTAAGACTGAAAATAATCTATGCAAAAGAAATACTAAAAAAATTGCATAGCAAAGGGACTTAGATATCTAGACTTAGCATAAAACTTCCTATTTTTTTTCCCATTGATTTTGAATATCTTAAAAATTGATGTATGACATAACAGGGCAAAAACCTTAGCTACACTTTATAATAGAGAAATAACTAGGAAGAAAAAAGAACCCAATGGCTTCAAAGAAAAGCTGTCTTGGGATGGGCAGATTACTCAAAGGGTCAATCTGCAAGCTAGTAAGGTAGGTTGCCTTAGAAAAGGATTTCCAAAACCACTTCAACATTCCAACCCATCATATATTCTGTTTATGACACGTTTTAGAGGAAAACTATTTTATAGATTAAAAATTTTTTATTAATACAGTTTTTCATATGCCTTTGTCTGTAAAGTTAGGAAGCTGTATGAGGCTCAGGGGAAAATATTTTAGAAACCTAAGGTTATCACGTAACAACTCATTGATAAATGGTAAACTTGTATGTAAGACTTAATATCGTGGAGGCCTTCAAGGGCAGGCAGTAACTTCTGTGCACCTTGCTGGCAAGCTGGGGATCTCCGCTCTGCAAAAATGTCAATCTTCCATTTACAGCCATCCAAGGACGAAAGATATTGATGAAGGCTTGAACACCATATGCGTTATGTCTCCAGCCAGTAAAATACTGGGGAGGCATTTCATATTTGCAGAGAGATTACTGGGAGCAAGAACATGTAAAAGGTTTTCAAGGAGGGCTTTATTACAGAAAGATGGCTACTTGGGGAAGTTCAGAGACTAGAACCTGGACTTTTTAAGTGAGAACAGTAACTAATTATGCTTAGCAATAAGTACTACTGAAATCCTTGTTACGTTTTCCACATAGTTGAGACAGGCAATATCAAGGTCCATAGAAATATTTGCAAAATGTGGAACTAAAAAAAAGGAAAATACTGCACAGTTAACACCAAGTTTGCACTCCAGGTCATTGCTGGGTATGATGTGCTTGATTTCAGAAAAATGGAATGCAAGAAAAATGAAAAGTAGTTAAGGAAATGTTATGAAAAGGTAAGAATCATAACTTGTTATGGTTTTGATTTAGATTAGTAATATGGTTTGGACAGATTAGCATAGACAAAATTCATTACATTTCAAACAGTTTGCAGGATGAGTTGGATATATTTCAAATCCACTCTTGGGAATTTTTTCTACATGAAGTGTAATTTTTCTTATTATCCTGAACAAGTATTTATTGCTAGAGGTCTTATTAACAGATGAACAAAACAGTAGCACTGAAAACAGCTGTTCAATTCTAACTTAAAAAAAAAATCAATTAGAAAACTTTCCATATGTTGTAGAAATTGCAAAATGAGAGAGTTCTATTTAGCAGGCTAATCTGTTCTTGAGAGAAGTAACTTTGTTAAAGGACCACAGGACTGGCTATAATGGATAAAATCAGCAATCTATCTAATCCAGGACCCCATCTTTGGAAAACTGTTACAAAGAAAACTGAAGGAAACTGAAAAGTTTAAAGAACAATCTGGTTTTATTTAAACTCTCATTAAAGATTTGGCTTTTACCCTGAAAAATAAGTGTTTAAGGATATTTACTGTGGATAGCCATATTGTCTAATTGTCCAAATCTCCCCAGCCACCTAACAGTCACTGAAGATACAGACTTTGACATGGAAAAACTAGGGGGCTTGCTTTGTGCTTCATTACATAAGATACTATTCTAAAAATTGTAACCATGAATAACAGCCACAAGAAAGAACGTTTGCATAATTTACTTCTGAACTAAGTATCCTCCCGGTGCAGTAACATTCCTTATTAACCTAATACATATTCTTCCCTCACCCTAGATCTGTCCCAATGCCCTTTAAAGTGACCAACTTCTGCTAATTTATGTCACAATATCCTATACAGTGCACTTTTAAGTTCCAAATAACAAGAAGGAGAAACTCCTCTTCAAGAACAGTAGAGCTGAAGATGGGTTGAAAAGAGATAATTGACATTTAACTTCCTACAAAACAACTCCAGTGGAACAAGTGCAAAATGAATAGGTATGCTTTGAATGAAGTCTGTTACAATGAAGACTGCCCTCTAAAATACTTAATCCCTTTACCATAAATACAAAGATAACTTTGGGATGACTTGCACTGCAACTTCCATGTCAGCTTAAAAATTATCCCAAAAGCGCAGCTGAAGATTATGTTAACAAGCTAAACAGCATGATCTCTCTTTTAACTTGCTCTACCTGAAAGATATACATACACCATTCACCCTGGGACACAGTTCTTGTTTGAAAAACAAAATAAACTAATCTACAGGTATATTTAATATGGGCTACTGAAACTTGGGTTTCCATGATGTACTCTAAATAATGGCTCCACCTCCCACCATTGCTACTCTTTTGAATAGTCATATGTGTGTTCACCCACCTCCCAGATAATGCACGTTTAGAGGTGGGCTACGACTGGCCAGCAAAAGTACATACTTGTTCAGTGCTTTTCACCAGTTTAGATTCTACAATAAATGAGTTTGGTTCCAGATGATGAGTGTTCTTTTTTGAGCAGTTAGATTCAGTAGTTTGACTTCACATATACCAAGATGCAGCTCCATCCAAATCTGGCATTTACTTTGATGTTCAAATTAAATGCAGTGTTTGGCAACTATATGTGCAGAATTTAAATTGACTGATCCATTTATCTGAAAACTGGCATGTGTCCAAGACCACTCACAGATGTATCTACTGGTCTAGTAGAAATTCTAACAAGAGGAAAAAGGCATGTTAACCATAGCTGCTCCAAAATTACATACATATAAAATATTGTGGGTGTTAAGGCCATCTGACTGCCCATTCACATAGGCCACATGTTTCAGAAAGTTAAAACTTCAGGTGATGGTGAAAGATACCTGTGATTCCATAAAATTTCAGATATTTTTCCATTAGGAGGAAGGTTCTTCTTTCGGAGCAATCAGAATTGTCCCAACAACAGAATTTATGGCTACCACTTAATTTCTCATGAAAATATCAGTTCTTCTTTTTTTTAAAAAGAAGGATGTGGCACAAACCTGGAGAGGACTAGATGAGATAAAAATGCCCTAGACTCCACAGCAGAAAGACACTTTGTTAAAAGAGATTCTGAAGAGGACTTCTGTGAGGTCTTTTACTTGCCAGGGACCCAAGATACTGCTAAAAGCCTGGCCTCTCAGAATTACAAAAATAGCATCCTTCAGAAGGATAACCATAGAGAAAGAGAAAGGAGCATGCTGTTGACTGGCACCTGCAGACTGGTGTAGATTCAAAGGACAGTATATATCAAAATAAAGCAGCAGAATTTCTCAGTAAAAACAATGATCCATCAATCTTCAGCCTCAGAAAAACTTAAAATAAAACTCCTAACTCCAGAAATTCCTGGGACATCCTCAAATAGCCTATTCAACTAGCAGGGTTGTACTTTGATAACAGCAGGACGGAGGATGACCATGAGCCAGCAATGTGCCCTTGAGGCTAGGAAGGCCAATGGCATCCTGGGGTGCATTAGAAAGGGTGTGGTTAGTCGGTCAAGAGAGGTTCTCCTCCCCCTCTCTTCTGCATTGGTGAGGCCGCATCTGGAGTATTGTGTCCAGTTCTGGGCCCCTCAGTTCAGGAAGGACAGGGAACTGCTTGAAAGAGTCCAGTGCAGAGCTACTAAGATGATGAAGGGAGTGGAACATCTCCCTTATGAGGAAAGGCTGAGGGATCTGGGTCTCTTTAGCTTGGAGAAAAGGAGACTGAGGGGTGACCTCATCAATGTTTACAAATATGTAAGGGGTGTCAGGAAGATGGAGTTAGGCTTTTCTCAGTGATGACCAGTGATAGGACAAGGGGTAATGGGTGCAAATTGGAGCATAGGAGGTTCAAGGTGAATATCCGAAAAAAATTTTTTACTATGAGAGTGAAAGAGCACTGGAACAGGCTGCCCAGGGAGGTTGTGGAGTCTCCTTCACTGGAGACATTCAAAACCCACCTGGATGCGTTCCTGTGTGATGTGCTCTGGGTGACCCTGCTCTGGCAGGGGGGTTGGACTAGATGATCTTTCGAGGTCCCTTCCAACCCCTAGGATTCTATGATTCTATGACAGATTATTTGGGGATCCTAACAGTCTTCCTTTGGAATGTGTACCATTATCGCATTAGTTTCAAGTGAATTTCTTGAATGTAAGAGGTTTTTGCTTATCAACAAGGATGGCCAGTAGTCTAATGGAGCAGGCAGAACCTGCTGGCTCTAAGACTCAGATGAGAGGCAGATACTGACAGCCTCTTCCTGTTATGAGGGTCGGAAGGAAGTCCTTCTCCTTAGCTATGGCTGGGAAGAAGAAAGTTTCTGCTTGTGAAACTGCTGCCTTAAAATGAAATAAGGATGATGAATCCAACTCTGAAATTCAGAGTAAGGGTCTCTCTCTACAGAGCCAGAAACATGACTGAGACAGATATTAATATATTTCAAAATTCTAAATTTATACCATCCAAGCTATGAGACTGTTACAATTCTTTCCTTTAGCGAAAAGCTCTTTCACCTAGAAATTACTTGAGCACAGAAAGCAAATTGACTCATATATGCATATTTCCCTAACGTGACTGCATATGCTGTTAGTTTTAACATGAAATACGAGGTGTTGAATCAGGAAATGAGGGTCTGAGAGCTTAATGAGTTACATTTTGATATTGTTACTTATCACGTATGTACACTTTTATTATAGTAAACGTTTAGTCGCTTGTTTCTGTGGAGAATTAAAATAAAAAAGAAAAAGGGTAGTCACTAGCAGAGATAAGTTCTGTTAACTTAGAATAAAATCTTACAGCAAAACAATTTCTCTACATTGCTTCCTTGGGAGGTCAATGTTTAAACAAATGTATTGTAAGTCAGAATATAACCACTAAACTTCAAAGTATAGTTTAAGGAGACACTTTCATGTGGCTGCAAACCTATTAACCAAAGGCTGTTGTAAATGGCATGGGTTAAGCTTATAAATAAGGCAAGGTTTTAAAGATCAATTAACACCTTTGGGAAAACTACAGATGCCTTTATGTATCTTTCAGGTATTTTAGGAACACTGCAACCATATTTTTTTCTACTCCTTTTCCAAGCTCCTTTCCTAACTTTTGGACAACTCTGTGATAAATAATTTATAAATTAATTAAATATTTTTGCAATACTTACATATAGTTATGACCTATTTAATATGCTTCATAATAGAGGACTAATTATTTATAGGGACAAATTATGTTTTAATAGTATAATTAATCAATATAATGAATGAAAATGCTCAGATTATAATTTCTAATGTCTTAACTCACAGTTCTAAGTTAAAATGTAAATATAGATTTTAATCAATAGAAGTTTGGCTGAAGTTAGCTCCAAATACCTTCAATGTACATGTCAATGCATTAAGGAAAAATAGTTTTGCATTGTTTACTTATACACAGCACCTTTTCAGTACTCTTAAGGAAGCATCAGTGGGTTACAATTACTCCTATGAAATATACAAACAGGGAACCCAGTGACAGAAAATTATATATAACTAGCTGGAAAGAAGAGAGGGTCCAAATGCCTAGTTTTGCTCTTCTTTGTTGAAAGTCAGTAAAATAAAACTACTTAATATATTTGTAATCAGATGTGAACCTCTCTTGATGGCATAAAAATATTATTTGAGCTATATAAACAGGGTGAAGGAAGGTGCTGATATAGAAAGACAACATGAGAAAAGAAACAAGGTTGAAACAGTAGTTTTGAAAAATCAGCGCTATTTAATAGTGCAGAAAAATATGTTAAGGTAATAAAGATACTGCCTATTACATTCCAAAACCCGTAAAATATGTTTTCAAGCTTAATTCCTTGCAAAACTAAAATAAAAAGCTGTTCTAATGCAGTTTCAACTTACTTTTGTAAAACTACATGCTTGAATTTTGTATGTATTTTTCTTAAGCAGCTTCAGTATTAAAATAATTACTAAAACATTTGCACTCATATAGACTGAAAAACACAACTATTTTTTACCCTTGTTAAGACTCACTTATAAACACAGGAAGCTCCAATACACACTCCTTTAGGCAAATACAAGCTCTTTTACATGAAAACCTCTGTCCAAGAACTTTACAGCTAATACCTGAAGTTATCCATGCATAATTATATTCAAGTAAATGCCTGCAGATAAAACTACACTATGTGGCTGCATATGTAACACAAGTCAGGATTAAAAAAGGATATAGTTGTAAATACTATACTAGAGAAATAAAATCTTTACATCAGACGATGTACCCAACTGTGTTTCTCTGCGGTATTGCTTGGGAGACCCTAACAACATAACCTGGTTAGATCAGATGAAACAGAGTGGTTATCAGGCTCCCTCTTTCAAAGTCCTCTGTACCAACATGTACTACCCACCTGTCTAGGCAGATCTAGTGATCCTGTTGCCTCAGAAAGTTGGGCCACTAATCTAGCCCACAGAAATTAGTCTTGCTATGGACATAAAAGTGCTAAATACAACTAAAGGGGGCAAATGAGGCTATGTGATAAGGGCAGGTGAGAAAAGCCTGCATGAGACCACATCCAGATGTTATCTACAGGGATAAAAAGGAACTGCAGCCTTGTAATTCACTGTAAGGACTATAACGGGGAGAATCTCCAGTGTATGCTGGCATAAAAGGCTTTAGCATGATCTGACAATGCTCTGAAACAGAAATTGGCTACAACTTCCCAAAAAAGGCTTTGAAATGAGGATTCACTGAATAGATCTTATCTGGATTGAAAAACAAAACCTTTATTGAAACCTATACATTCTACTGCATTGTTATCTGCAAATACTCTGAAATTAAATTATTCTGGATTTACACTGATTTAAAGAACATTTCTGCTTTCATTTCACTTCTTATCAACTATATAAGTAAATGTTATTAATATTCTTATTTTTGCAGCTCTTACTTCGTAACTTTGCATTATGTTATATTTCATGCATTTTGCCCTAGTACTGATTAATGAAAATGCACATACAGCTCTCCTTTAAAAGGCTTTCAGAGACATGCATTAGTAGCACAACAAAAACTGAAAGGCAGACTCTCCAAGTCTTTTCCTCCAGTCAGGTGTGCTTTGTCCTGAAAACATTCCAGGACACTAGCTGAGGAAAAATTTATAACTCAATTTTGCTTGTTCCTGGCTCTACTCTTGCTGTATGACCTTGGGCAAAAAACCTCTCAATTGTCCACCTGTAAAACAGAGACAAGAAGACTACACACCCACCTTATTATTTTATTCTGAGTGTTAATGTTTGTTAAGTGTTATGAGACACTCTGGGAAGTGCTACAAAGTAAAAAGGGTTATCAGTCATCACCAGTAAAGCACAAGCTGCTGAAATAGAGTGAAATTTGCCTTCCCTCCTCACAGGACATGTTCTGTCCTGTGCTGTGTTCTAGCCAGTATTTGTAATCTTAAAATTATCTCAACACTGCATAGTGTAAGGAAGGATAAATTTTCCTCAGCATTCTGAGAGACTATCAGAAAATATTTTTAGTTCTAAGAAGTGAAGCCTGTTGTAAAGTATATGCTTCTCTTCTAAATACCTGCTTGCTTTCCATAACAGGAAAAGAGAAAGCCATTTTTGAGATACGATTCCTAAATTGCTTAAATAGCTAGACATTAGCTGAAAGCAGCACTAAATACCAGTTTAAATACATGACTCTCAATTTTCCTGTCATTCATAACATACTAGGCAAACTATACTAAAATAATTTTACTTGCTTATTACTCATGAATTTCAGTGCAGCAGCTAAGACAATGTAGATAAATAAGATGATTAATTGAAACAGAATCACAACAACAAAAATATGTTGTTGTATAAGGTATGATTAACTCCACAGTGATTCATATCATTTCAGATAACAGGGTTTTTATCAAACAAGGCTGCAAGTTTGGGAAATTATTTAAAAGCATTTCATCTTAGAGAGCCACTGCAGTTCACACGGGAGGATAAAAAAAAAAAAAAAAAAAAAAAAAAAAAAAAAAAAAAAAAAAAGAGAGAGAGAGAGAGAGAGAGAGAAACAGATTCAGTGTCTGCATCTGAAATAGCCTTGGGCTGTTTCAGCATCCTTCTCACAGCACATCTTTACAACATGCCATTGACGTTATCAACCTCCCTTGTGCTAGCAACCCCTCTCATTTTTCAGTTGGCCACAATTTCTCAGATATTCCAATACTGAGAAAGTTAATTCTATGAATTAAGCAGCAATACTACAATACCATTGCTTCCCTCTAACAAATCACAACACTTGCACCAGGAAATAATATTTATTTTCCTCCATGCAAAATTACAGACTTTATGCTCAGACTCCCTCCAAAGACTTTGCAGTAATACTAAATCTAGGATTTAGAAAAATAAATTGCTATCTATTTACTGCAGTTTAGAAAAGCAAACAGCAGCAGCAGCTGACCTTAAAAACCTCTACCTGTTTAAACAGAAGAGGAGATGTCTCCTTACAAATTTTTTTCCCATGTGCATTTAATAAAATGGGTCAGAATATCTGACTATGATTTTTAACTTAACCACAAACTCCCTGTAGGGGACTATGCAAACCTCAGTCTCTCACTCTGCCCACGAAATGAAGATAATTACCCTCACCTGTGGAGCAAGTTTCTGAGAACTTCTGAAAGCATAACGAAAAGGAAAATACTGGCATATAAATTGAAATGCAAAACACTGACACACAATTTCATTTCATTGAAGATGATTAATGTTTCTGAAAACTTAATTACAAATGAATAAAGAATTAGGAACTCAATATGGACCAGCTGCAGTAAGGTAAAAAGAATCAAGGTCTCTTAAGGACTTTCTACATAATATACATGCAAGTTAGCAGTACAGTAAAATAAGCCTCTTCAAGATACTTAGTTTCAAACACAATCTATTATTTGCCCTCTAATAATAATGTCAAACATTCAAAAATAATTTCCAATGATAACTTGAAAATATTTCATACAAACCCAAAAAACTGGTGATATTTATGGCATGGCCAGCCATTGTTTGCTATGTTCATTACTTCTTGGACCCATCTAATACAGAAAAGCAGACAAAAACATTTGTCTCCCTTTCATTATTTATTCAAAGCCAAACTGCATTTCCCTTCCTCCACATGCTAAATTACATCTGCCACCTGATTTTCTCCTTTTTTCTCGTATCTCTTGATCATTTCCTTAGAATCAGACAAGTCACCAGGGCGAAAGGACACTCAGGTAGTGTGGAAAACTATCTGTTAGGTCTTATAAACAGTAGGACTTATACTGTTGTAAATTGAGATGAATTCAATTATGTCATTATGAGTAAACACTAGTTTAAAAAGAATCACCACAAGGCTCATTTATCTTACAAAAATGATTGTTCAAGATAATGGTGAGCTGTGGACAGATTCGTAAACCTGCAGGTATTAATCTGGTCCCAGGTATTAATCCAGCAGAGGAAATTTAAAGAGGGGGCTGAAGGTTGTCCACAGTGTCCTATCTTAATGTAATATATCAAAGTATAGGGAGTGAAAGCTGTTTACAAACATGCCTTGTAGGTTACAGAAAGTTAATAGACCAATTTGTTTGAAAACTGCCATTTAGGTGTAAATCCTAGTGTGTTGAATGCAATTTTGTGCGAGAAAACTTAGCAGCATTTCCATTCACTCCCCTGATTAAAATAAACACAAAACTACAGACTGACCATGAGTTCAAGATGAGGAGCATGTTAACCACCATTTTCAGTTTTAGATTTACTCTTTTTCCTGGCCATATTCCATGTCTTTAAAAATACTTGCCCTTATAAAGGTTCTTAAAGGCTGTGCCCAAACCACATACATTGGTAGGGGTTGTCTATGTTAGTATTGCAAGCCTCACTAGAAAATAAACTAAGGAGGTGCAATGTACCATTTCAGTATAATTGTAAGATGAAATTATGAGAAGACATGTTCGATACCTTATTGCATACAAAGGCACCCACCTTTTTAAAGCTCAGGTTTTGTAGTTTCAGAACCACCACTAAAGCTATTATCATTGCTTTTTAAAACAGAAGTCTTGCATGCAACCTTTTTTCTTTTCAGCACGTTTCCCATGACCCCAGCATCAATTTCCCAATGAGCTTGCAGAATCATCTCTGCAGAACTTTAGTTTACAACCCTGGAAGGAATTTATTCAGACTGGGTGTTTAGAAGTAACAGCTCATTACACTAGAGAAGAAGAGGATCTAATCTCCAAGAATAATTGTTATCTTAGTTTTTTTGTATTAATTTGTGCTTTAGAAAAATCCACAATTTCTCTTGAACAAAACCTTCTCCCTCCTTAGCTTCTACTGATCACTGCATACTGTATAGCATAAGTGATATTGATTTGTTAACATTTTTTTCTGTGAAGCAATAGGTGAGGGACTCAGCATCTCTGTCATTCTAAAGTTTTTAAATTCTAAAATTTCTCAGTGATGTCCTGCCTATACATAGGAAGAAAATTCAGATGATTTTTACCACATTAATATCTTAAATACTCCTCTGAGTCAGAAATGACTGGTATATGCAGGGATGAGTCATGTAAAAGCTTTGTAGTGCTCCCTGAATTCTGAAGGAACTGCTAGCCAGCTGCTGTCCCAGAATACACGGACTGTTTCCCCCAGAAGTAGTTCCTTCCCTGACGAGATGCCATTGTAACTCGCATCCTTCGGAGAGACTGGAAATTGAGTTCAGATTCATGTGCCCATTACTGACTTTGATGAGTAAAATATATCAGAGACATCAAGCTTTAGTCTTAACTGCGAAAGTGGAAAGAGGTCTGGGAAAGAAATATATGCAAATTTAGGCTCCTTTTCTTACGTAGTATAACTGCTGTATAGGAATCATTCTGCAACTCTGCGTAGAGATTTTAAATTAAAAGCTTCACTCCTTTGACCATTCTGTTACTGAAAGTTACTTCGAGTTGTAAAATATGTATTCTAAGGTGAGCTTATACAGATGAATTAAGCAGGAACTTGTGACAAAGCAGTCATCATCAGGAGATAATTGTCCTTATCCAAGAGTTAAGCATCCTGAGGCAAAGTAGAGTGTGCTTAATCCTGGCAGGTTAATTACCCAGTGATTATGGTAGCTTGGAAGGTATTATTGCTAAGAACCATTTGCAAAATGACACTATTAAAAAAAACTTAATTTAATAAAAATTAAAAGCAACGACAATAATCAAGTTCTTCAGTCATGTACTGCTAGATAATGACTGCAGAATGGCCCTAATTGGTTAGCAGCAATGAACATATAATTATTCCTATTCTGAATGTTCTGTGCTAAATTTATTATATGAAGTATAGTTAATAAGTAAAAAAAATGCAAGACAGGATGTTTGGCTAGTTATAGAAGGGAGTTAAACAACTGATCAGAACACCAGCGGTCACATGAGAAAATGCTGAAACTGACACATGTACTGAGTTATTGCTTTCAGTGTGTCCACTACAGTCAAGGATATGCTGGCATTTGCATTCTGAACCAGAACATTTATTCCGAGAGGTTTATAACTTGCCTATTTTAATTACCATCTGGCTGAAACTTGAAATAACCAATCTCCATTCAAATGTAAATTTTTAAGTAGAAGTTGCAATTTAAAATAACTTTGCCAATTGTTTCTAGTTTAGAAATGGCAGCAATTAGGAATTTTGCTGCTCTTGGATGTTTTTGTATCATTCAAAAAAATGCACAACAATAAAATTGTATTGGGCTGTAATGCAGAGTGAAGATAAATATAGGGAAGAATAAAGAGAATGTTTGAGAGTATTGATTGTACTAATGAAGTAACAACTACACAACTCACTATGCCTTACTTACATGTTAACTTACGCACTTTCAGTCTTTAACTAAACTAGCAAAACTGATGGAAAATTTTGCAAAAAGCAAAATGAAAAGACAGTAAATGGTCAAAAATGTGGTGTTGGCTAACTGAAGTGGTTCATTGCCCAACAAGGCATACATAAACACAAAAAACTCCTCAATATACTTGTAGATGAAACGGATATGGGAGAAAAACACCCGAAAACAACACAAAGGAGGAAGTTACTAGAAGGCAAAACATGTCAGCATGAGGTTGCCTTGAATTTTGCAACTCCTCTTTACCACAAACCATATGCAGAGAGCAGAAATACTGAAAATCACAAGATACAGCAGCTACTAAAAGCTGGAAGTACACCATGCCAAGAGTGTGGTTTCAAGTCACACAGAAAGACAACAGAATAGACCACTGCAAATAGCAGTTCAACAGTTCAAAAGCAGCAATGATCAGCTTATGCAGCAGAAAGCAGACACTTAAGAAATGACCAGGGTTTTAACTGATTAGTACAAGGAACAAAGCATAAGAGGGTGATACTCTGAAGTACACACATCATATTGCCAAGTTTAAGTATGACCACTTAAATTTAAATAGTATCTCTTACCCTTAAACACACCAAAATTCTTTAGAAATTATACACCAAAAACTGCAGATATTCTTTCAAATTTAATACACAACAGTCCTATACAATGTTTTATGAGACCAGGTGAATAATATCATAGCAAATTGAAACAGCATGGAAATCAATGCAGTCTGAATATAATTTCTAAAATTGGACTGTAATCAATATAATGGGCTGTTGCTTATAAAGATATACAAATATACAAAAATTAACAACTTAAGTGTTATGTTCTGAAAAACAGCACCTAATGAGCTGCTGCAATCTGAATTCTCCTAATAGGTCAGTGAGGCAGTATTTATATAGAAGATGTGCAAGGTTTCATTCTAGAAGTTTCTATGAATCCCTTACACCCAAACATTGACTAGACTTGGTATTATTTTGTGAAATCTGGCAAGATTTTTTTGTTGAGATTATATTGCTATTAAATCAAAATATTCAGTAGCATCTTTGTAAGGACTGTAGAGTGAAAGACAGAATAAAGGTAACTGTTGGCAATAGCAGTAAAATGTCAGGAAAAGACTTCTGTATTGTTAACTGTAGCTACAAGGTTTACTTATCCTACAGCACCTAAAACATTTCTTCTTTGTAATTTTATTTAAAAAATTTATTTTCTTTTAAAAGTCCTGGATTTGTAAAAATGCTAGACCTAATGTGGACATGTGGACAACAGTGCAAAAACTGACTTGTGTTGGTGCAACTCTGTATCACAATCAGGAATAACCTTTGACAGGATCAATTAATTTTTCCATAATTTTCCTGTACTAACGTAGTAATCTTGAGAGACAAGCCCACACTTCATTTAGGGGTGTCACATTTTTAAAGGCTTTTTATAACCTTTTTCTGCTGAGCAAACAAATAAATATTTAAGAGCACTTTCTGCAGTAGAAAAAAATTAAAAAGCGAAGCACTACAATGGGAGAAAAATCTGAATTCAACTGGTCTATTACTACAAACTTCTAGGCAGAATTTAATGCAATCTGTTAGCCAACTGTAGCATAGCAAAGATAATCCTTCCTTAGACGGACTGACAGTCCCTCTACTATAAAATCAATGAAAAGCTTTTAAACCAATTAACTGTTTCTTAGTTTTCTCCTCCCATTTCTCCCCAAAGAGTTATCTTTGTCACAGAAAATGTTACTAATAATAGCAGTACACGTATAGAAACAAGTTATGGAACCTTAGCAGCTCTGTATCAGCACTTCATGTGTTTTCTTCCATCAGAGTTAACTTCTGGGTGAGTACATAGTGCACATGGACAGCTATTACAAAGCAACGAATGTGTTGTATATTTCCTCTTTCAACCTAGAGTAACACGTCTCTACACTAGAATGAGCAAGTTTTAAACCTTAAACAGGCCAAATGATATCTTTGGCATCTACTGAAATATCACAGTCCTGTGACCATGGGTTTAGTTTTCTAGTGACAATTCATACGGTCAAGTCTCTCTCTTTAAATAATGGAGAACCAGGAATCAGGCTTCTAAACACAAACAGCTAGATGCAAGAGATACAAATACTTAAATTACTTTCCTAAGACTCACCGTCTCATTTCCAAACAGAACGTCAACATAAGGCATGACTTTCATCATAGGCTCTTTATAGAACTGGCTAATAAATGGTGCAGAAAGATTCAAGCTGAATATCTTGTTGTTCGCAGAAGCCTGAGCAGCCACTTTTAATACTGCTTCTGGTGACACCGTCAGGAAGAATCCCTGCAAACATTCAAACAAATCAGTGTAGGTTACTAATTTCATATTAGAAACCCCATGAACTGTACTGCTTCTAAAAGTCCTCTCCCAACACAGCTTTGTCATACATGTGCACAGATAAAAACTTGTGGAAAATTCTGCCTTTCCCTTGAGGTATTATGGAGGTGACTTAAAATCAGCATATGCCTAGAATCACGACTCTCCAAAATAAAAGGTAACTCCTTACCTCTGCTTTCCATTTAGTACACTCTCCCATGGCAGCTAAGACTAACGTATTTTAAAAGGTGATATATTATAATTCTAAATGCCTCTTTTTAGTAATAGTCAATCAGACTGTGCTGCTTAATTCCAAAGCCAAATACGATGGCTCTATACACAGTTAAAGAATTAATTAAATTCCTTGCCTGAAAAATTACTACTTTGTTTATAATAAATAAGTTGAGTTTGCTGTCATTGTAGTAGTTTTTATTGTTTTGCAGGGAAAACCTAGGGGTGTTCATGTTTCCACACATATATTTTATTTCTCCCTCCTCCCAAAAGTATTGCTCTTTAGTCTGAACATTCAAGCAAGTATCAGTTGTGAAACAAAATAAACATAATTCAACAAGAAATGACTATTTGACTACTTAATCGTGAATACCAAGTTCAATGCTGCCATGTTGAATTCAGCTATGCAGATTGTTACCCAAATCACTCATGTTCAGGAGTTATATAAAACCCCCCTGCAGTTTCATTAATCTGCTAATCAGAAAAAGGCTTAGTTTTTACACTAAGTAAACAATCTTTCTATATTTCATTTTTATAATCCTAAAAGCAATTTTACTAACCACTCTCAAAACTTGGAGAATAATAGCAGTTTTCAAGCAAAAGCAGCAAGTGTTAAATGTAAGGCCAGAGAAAAACAAAAAGCAGCAAGTGTTAAATGTAAGGCCAGAGATAACATCTAAAGCGCTGTACCAAACAACTTTGAAGGGGGTCTGATAACATCTCAGGCCTGTCTGTGACATTGCCACCATGACATGCTAAAAGGTGTAATAGTGAAATAGCTTAATTTTACAGTTTTTATCCACATTATTATGCCTACGGATCACAGAGTATCTGTATTTTTATCCTGCATGCTTCAGCTAACAGATCATCTTAGCACTCTACTCACTGGAAAAAAGAATATAATGAAGAGTCTACAAATTAAAGTCTATTTATTTCTCCTTACTCCATGTTCTCCAGTTAACAAATACATGATTGATTTCAAAGTCCAGGCACAATTCACTTAATGACAATAAAGGTCCAGAGGGTGCAAGAATGCTTTGCCTCTTGTGGAGTTTCTCAGTACCTTGAATGACTGGAAGCCTGTGAACATCCAAGCTTCCTTGCTATTTTTACATTCTGTAGAATTAAAATGAACAGTTTATATAACATCTTGTCCCCATAGCAATCTCTACCATCTTTTAGTTTTTCATTTAATGAATAAGAGTTGGATTTTTAAGAAAAACTCTTCCAAACACAAAATAAACTTTTGAAAGCTAACACGTTGCCAGCTGTGGATAAATCATGGATTGCTATACAATGGTCTACATAAATAATAACCTCGTCAAATTATTAGGCTTCTTACCAATTTTAGGCTGAAGACTTCATGTGAACTAAAATACATCTCATTGTAATTTAAGGTACAGAACAGTATCCCCATAAGATCTAACTCAGACCTTCATCCAACTCTCTTCTCATTGGTAAGGCAACAGAAAAGTACTGAGATGCAGATATGAGAGCTTGCTTTTCAGATCCTGCAAAGTAAAGGCCAGGAACTCTCAAAGGCTACAGTTTTGTCTTCTGGGTTTCTTAAAGATCACTTCTGCCATTTAATTGCATTCTTCCAAGAGTTTTTTAATACTTTTATTTAAATAACTATTTGACATTTGAAATTTCTTAATCCAGAAATTAAGAGCTGTATGTATTGGAACTCTTGTTAAAACTTTGCCAAGTGTAACATTTCTTAGGAAGAAAAAAAAAGTTGTAGGAATAAAAAAAGTTGCAACAGTACAATTCACACAATGGAATTAACATAGTAGGAAGAAAATTGATAAAATCTGAACTGAACAGATATGAGCTTAGAGAAACCTAGTAAGACACCCCACTCCCCAACCCCCTTCAATTTAAATTTAATCCGTGTCTATATTTAGTGGAATTCTAGTTGCAATTCTGGCCAGCATAGCTACAGAAACCTAGCTTCCTATATTTGAATTAGAACTAGATAAGACACAGACTACGTTTTTGCAGCATGCTACAATTCTGGACAGAAATGAACTCATCTAAAACAAACAGATTTTCTCACTAGAATTTTCAACAAAGTCACTCTGTGGCTTCCTAGGAACCACAGCCTGAAGCTGTCACTGCTTTTTTTTCCAGACAGATGCATTCAAAGGAATCTCTAAGTCAACTACTCCTGCCTACTCTAACAATTAACTGTTAGTCAACATTAGCTTTGAGTATGAGAATAAGTGTATCTCACTATCATTGGTATAAAAATGTTTTTATTTCACTAGTAAAAAGTTCTATGCCCACTAACAAGAAGTTTAAGAGGAATCTGGGAAGATATTCTACACTCACCACAGTGCATACACACACCTCAGTTTACTTCTGAGGTTTTTGAGAACTTTTTCACCTTCAAAACCCGAAGGTACCTTAAAACAACACTAGGAGGAAAATATCTGTAATTGAAAGATGAGACAGTTAATATATAGAAATTCAAATAGCCTGGGAAACTTAGGTTGCGCTTCTATATGAAATTACTGTGTATGTATCTATCTTTGTGACAGAATGTTGTACACACAAGGGACATATGACAACTAGACTGCACAGTCAAAGGCAGTGAAAAGCAGCGATATTTTATTAAGAAAACCTATTAAACATTAAAGGCTATCAGACATCTTAGTAGCACTAGTGTCTCCCTTTGATGTACACTGATTGAGACAGAGGATACCAGACGCTAATGCTTCATTACGTGCCACTACTTTTTTGCTGCTTAAAATGTAATGAGCCTCTTTTCTGTGCCAGGAGGAAGATACGATCCTACAACAAGCCAGAGAGCAAGGCTGATCTAATACATACACCAGGAAAATGGGATGATAGACTGAAATTATACTTTTCTTATGCAATGCATGCAGTCCTTCTTAAACACAGTCCTTTGATGGAGAGAAACATTTTCCTTGTGGGAAAAAAAAGAAAAAGGAAGAAATAAGAAAACCAGATTTGTGTATTGCAGATACATGGCTCTGGGACATACACTAGCTTGTTTGCAACATAAGAGCCTTTCGAATTCAGTATTAAGATGTAAATGTCAAAGTCAATATATAATATCATATTAATTTCACTTTGACAATACATAGGAATTCTTTGATCCAACTTTTAAAATATGCCAAGGTACTGTCAGTATAGGGTAGTCTTTTACACTCGACCTTTTTCTTTTCTTTTCTTTTCTTTTAATAGATACTAGCATGACCAGAAGGATTCGGTGGGTTTACACACAAGCAATTCGTCTTTGCAAGTCATCTCATTTTTATCACATGCAGACCCAAAAGGTTTCTTCTGACCTACACTAAGCTCATATGTCACCAGCTAAAGCACAAGCGAGGGCAGCAAATCAAGGGTGTCCACACTGTCAGCAGCCCAGAATTGGAGAGTGAAGCTGCAATGACTCTGGCTTTGGTGAAAGCAAATCTGTATAAGGTGCCCTGTCCAAACTGAAAAGTCTTGCCATCATGTGTCCACAAGAAATAACACACTTGCACTGAATTAGTCTGGATTACATTTATGTAATGTTTCCACAAAACAAACAAACAAAAAATATTTTAAAGCCAGTATTTCCTTAAAGCCAAAACTGAAATCTGTGACCTAGACAAACCCAGACCGAGATGGTAACAAACAGCTTTGAAATTTTGGATTTATTATTGTTTAATAGCACAGAAGCAATATTTGCATAAGCACATACAGAGATGATAAAAAATAGGATTGTTTTCAACGCATTTGCCATCTCTTCTTTCTCACTCTTCCTCTTTCCTTGCCACTCCCATTTGAAGAGGACTTTACATAAAAATAACTGTGATATGAGTGACAGGATTTTGAACCATGGTATTCTGAGCTGATTTTGAAATACCATTTGGTAACAATATAAAATCAATAATCACAAGTGTGAATCAAAATATTTAATTTTCAGAAACACATATAAAAGTCTGCTGCCATTGAAGACAAATTATATTCTGCCAACATGAAAGGAACACAAAATTTAATCCAAAATTATCTTATAGCAATTATTTACATTAAAAAGCAATTACAATGACATGACACACATCCATCCAGAGGATGGAAATTTTCAGGCACATAGAAACTTTGACAGTTAGGTAGTGACGGTCCTGATAAATACTGTGATTCAGTAAAGCCCTACAGATACCATCTAACTTCAAGTGTGCTGGCAGTTCCAGTAAAGAGGGAGATTGCTAAGATGCCAAAAGAACTTGCTCTCTTCAACAAATAAGAAGTCAGAGCTTTTTTAGCCCCAGTTGAGTTTCCTATATTCTGTGTACAAAGAGAATTTCAAGCCACACACTTGGGCAGAAGAGACTTCCTCAGCTCTGCTCTGCCATCAATCTGCTGCAGTCTAGCAGCAATATCAGGGCTTGGAAGGAGTGAAGCTGCAACAACACATGGCAATTCTTGTGATGGAGAATGAACCACCAGGTAACTACTCCAGACAGTAGAACTTACACCAGGCTTCCAGGTGCCCTTACAAGCAGAAGAGACAAACACTTTCATCTTCTAGACTCTGAACTGCACAGAGCACAGACTGCATACACCCCATGTTCCACCCACTGTGAGAAAAGGCAATGAAATAATCTTCCTTCAAAATTGGTATCAGAAGATACTTTCTTGGAAAGTTAGACCAAAAGCTCTTCATCTGTCTTAGTAGTCATGTGTTCAGAAGAACAGGGAACAATTTAAAACTTATATTTAACACTGAAATACCTGAGCACAATATTTGGAATGTGCACTGTCAAATTAGCAGACTTAGTGACCTCTTCCCTCTTCCTGAGTTTTGAGCTTTTATATTACAAACTGTTCCTATTTGAAATTATTTGTAAGCTTATTTTCCTTACTGATACATGACAGAATAGTAATAAATGATACAGACAGTAAATATTCACAATGTGGAAAAAACCTCCAGAAAAAATTAACCAAACCAAACCAATTAAATAAAGCCCATGACCTTTATTAATTAAGGTACTTGTGCTTTAAGTAATTTTTTTACTTCCTCCAGGAAAAACAAAAGCTCTGTATAACTATCCACTTGGGAAATGTTCAGTCTGTAAGTTAATGAAATACATGAATGTGATTTTAATCTATGTACCTGGTCATCATGAAATAGGTTATTTAGGAACTTAGAAAGTACCTACACAGTATCAATTGCACTTTGGAACTATATTTTATCTTGTGGTGATCAGCAAGTGGTTACTTAATGAAACAAAACCTGCTGCTTTTTGTCCAGTTCCTACAGGAGACAGTTGTTTTAAATCAGAAAGGAAGGACAGCAAGAATGCAGTGATTTCTCTGAGTAATTGTTTTGGCTTGTTTCTGCATGCATTGTTTATTTTTATGAAAGTATTGCTTTATTACTGGAAAATGACTAAGCTGTAAACTATTGTTTTATCATTCTGAGTGGCCAGTGTTTCTGTTTTTGATAAAAGTGACATTTCAAACAGTTTTCAGTAAAATAGGAAAAAAACTGTCAGTAAATGTGCTTATATTGAGCCTGACATTTTCCTCTATGATGGTGCCAACATGTCAGGAGAGGATTGCTTTCAGACTTGCACAGCTTCTTTGTTGCTGAAGTGAAGTCTGATTGCTGCCATATTAGTATCTATCAGATTACAACAGTAGCAGAAAACCTCCAATATTTGACATTGTATGTTACAGCAAATAACTATTTTATGTGTATATTAGCAATTTATTTTTAGTTTTAAACAATTTGGAAATATTTTTCAATTCTGATAACTATTGATTAAATTATTAACTCTCCAGGAAATTCCTCAAGCACTAGTTAGGACAAATAATTGTGGAACTTTACCTATGAGATATATACTTGAAGAGCGTATAGATGAGAACTTTAGCAGTGAGGTCAAGGTGTACACAAGTGTGAGAGAGCACTAATATAGCTAGTTTTGGTTTAGGGAAGTGTCAACCCCTGCAAATAAATAAATAAATAAATAAATAAATCTCCTATTTCCCTGGAAACTACAAAGTTAGTTAAGTTCATTTTGGCAACCTGAATTAAAATCTTAAGATGACTGCTTAAAATAGCTCCCTAGAGTCTGCCCCTTTGTGAGGAAGCAAAAAATCTCTATATTCTCTCTAAAGTTCATTTTATAATTTTACGAGTTTATTCAGCTCAGGGAGTGAGATGCCTAATTTTACTTACACTGAATTTATATCAACATTTTGGAGATTATTAAATATTATCTGGGAGGCAGTAGCCCAGAGGTTTTATTACTTTGATTAAGTAATTCAACATTTTTTGCCTCTGTTTACCCACTTGCAAAATAGTTGTAATGATAAATACACCTCCATTGGCAGAACCAGCAGGAGGTTTAATCACTTAACATTCCTGAAAAAAACTGAAATTCTGTGTTGAAAGGTATTATATAAAGTACAAGGTATTACCATCAATAAAATACAAGCTGTAAATCAAGCTATGATAAAGAACAAACCACTATTCTTTTCTCCAATATTCCAAAACCACTTTGCTCACTTTTTCTTCATTTCAAATAATTTAATCCTCACAGAGAAAGCAATGTATCTTAAAATATTTGTCAGATTGTTGATTAAAGAAACTGTTTATTTCACCTTTCATTCTTCTAAAATAGCTCTCACTCAAAATTAGGTTTGCCTAATCCATCTATTAATTTAAGGATAATGTTGTGTTTAAACCAAAAAGTAGACTCAGACATACCAATTATTGTTTAATAAAACAATAACCAGAAGTCTAAATATTGGTAATTATATTATTTATGATGTTTGGAACAATGAGATAATTGATTTTCCATCTTAATTTCCACAATTTTTAGCAGAATCCCAGGGTCCGTGTCCTGGTAAATAAGCATTTCAGGAAGTAATGAAAAAGGTACGGTTAATCTAGGCCCTTGATGATGGTGCAACATTTGCTTTTTTTGTGTATGGTCAGTTACATTAATGTAATTTGGCATCTCATTAATTATGTAAACATCAACCATATGTTGAATTCATTCAAGTTTAATGTGCACATAACATTTATAGTACATCAGTAAATTGAGAGAATCTATGTAACTATAAATGCATAGAGAATTTCTAATTCTCTACACAGTTAATACTCAGTTTGAAAGCTTTATAAACATTTAAAACATAACTATTCTGTGGTTATTCAAATAGCCTTGAGCAAAAAGAGAATACAAGTATCTTTTTAACTAAATGTACAATACAGGTAATACGCTCAAAGACTGAAACAATGACTGACCATTGGTATACATTGACTAAATGGGTATCAAAAGGCCTTGTAAAAATGCAGATGCTTTGCTAAGGTTGTACAATCTCTTCTGGAGAACCATTCAAAGCTTGCCTATCAGCACTGCTTACTCATGAATTTTGTCTTTAATATTCCATGGCCTGAAAATCATAAAAATTATTCTGCTGTGTATATGCAAGAAACTCTCTGGTTATGTGACTATGAACACAAAAATTGTGACTTTTGGAGTGCAGGGGGAAACTAATTTGGGCTCATGTACTGTATTTCTAAATATTAGGTCCCCTGATCACAAAAAAAAAAAAGAAAAAAAAGAAAAAAACTCATCAACTTCTTGCTATTTACTAATTTATACTGCTATACTTGTGCCCTGAGCATGTTAGGATTACCAGGTGATGCAGAGGAATGTGACTGTTATGTTGCAATATAAACAAATACAGGAATGAGTCCAGTGCCATGAAAAATAAGCATGACTTCCATACCTTCTGGATTTCCCTGTCATCAGCATGGGCATGCTCTGAAATGTTCCACTTAAATTCAGATTCGGAAACAAATATAAGGTATAATAGAACCTAGGTATGTTTTTCCTTAAGCACTGTCATACTGAAACACTTAAGCAGAAACCTTTCTTCCCTCCTCCTGACTACATTTGAGATCTTGTAAACTATAAGAACATAGCAGCATGGGGATTAAATATTAATCAAAGTAATTACCATAATTGTTACAACATATTTCAAGAGCCTCAAAGAAAGTACGTATTATTTCACGAATAAAGATAATGTCATCAGAAAGACTACACCAATGTGGTAGCATGTTAAGTTTGAAGAGAAAAATAGAAATTATCAGGAGGTAACATAAAATATTTCTGAAGCTTACTGCACTATTCAAATGTTAACTCATCCTTTAACTGAGTCTATTTGACTACAGCAGACTCACCATGGGCAAAACAGAGCTCTATGTTGAATCACAGAAGCATACGTGTATTTACAAAACAGAATTCCTCTGGGGAAAAAATCCTCAACAAAAAAACAAGGACCCAAGCGTCATAATTTACATCTGAGAAAATCTAGAGCAGTTCTAAAGCTCCAATGGAGAAGTGAATCCATTTGGTGCGCACCAGGGCTAACCAAAGCACAGCCCATGCACCTGAAACTAACATTATTCCTAAGATGACTTATTCTTTGCGTTAAAGTAACAACAAATTTTATTAAATACTAGTATTTTTGCTATTTGCAAATTAAGGTGTAAATAATAAAACAAATACCCTCTCCCAATCCCCAGGATATTTACTAGTTGATTTCAACAGCCTACATAATATTATGATGTATTTAATGTATAAGCACCACTATTGCATTAAGTGCATAGTAAAATAAAATGCTCAGAAGAACTAAAAAAGTAATTGGCAAAATAATAAAGGATGTGTTTCTTTCAATTTCTGTCTTACCAAGTTTAAAAGTAAGTGTGTTAACATTTGCTTTTAAACATCACTCATCTCACAACTCTAGGTCCCAGAACCACAATTCCAAAAAAATTCTTTCACAGTAAATATAACATCTACTACGAACCAGCAATTATATCTTAATTGCTTGAATTAGTTACTACATTAGGGTTTACAATAAATAAAACATTTGATGCTTACACTTCCATTCATGAAAATTATAAAAGAACATTAATAATAGTGCTTGGGCTTTTAATTTTGAATATATAAAGAATGTTGCATGACTTCATTTATGAACACACAAATAAATGAGGGCCAGGATCTATGCTAATAATTATTAAGAAATACAGTTGAAATGTGGATAGTTGCTAAACTCCAAAGATATTTTCACTTAAATTAATCTGGGTAAAGTAATTGTCTGTAGAACACTTCAAATACAATGAGCTATGTAAACACTTAGCATTTATTATTATAGTCTGAATAAGTACTTTCTTCAAATTCACAGGGGTGAGGGATACCCTTAACTATAAGCTTTTTAGAGCCAAAATAATACTTAAGTTCCTGTTTCTAATGAATCACAGAATTGCTAGAGTTGAAAGGGACCTCTAGAGATCATCTAGTCCAACTCCCCTGCTAAAGCAGGATCACCTAGAGCACATTAGGACTGCATTCAGGAGGGTTTTGAATATCTCCAGAGGTGGAGACTCCACAGCCTCCCTAGGCAGCCTGTTCCAGTGCTCTGTCACCCTCACTGTAAGGAAGTTTTTCCTTATATTTAAATGGAACTTCTTATGTTCCAACTTGTACCCATTGCCCCTCATTTCGACACTGGAAACAATTGAGAAGAGCCTGTCTCCATCTTCCTTACACCCAACCTTCAGATAATTGTATACCTTGATAAGGTCTCCCTTCAGCCTTCTCATCTCCAGGCTAAAGAGGCAGAACTCTTTCAGCCTTTCCTCATAAGAGAGATGATCCAATCCTCCTAACATCTTTGTCACTCTCCTCTGGACTCTCTCCAGTAGCTCCCCATGTCTCTTGAACTATGGAGCCCAGAACTGGATGCAGTTACTGTATGCACTCACAAGCTCATACCCCAGAAACCCACTTTTAATAGCAGGACCACTACTGTAACCAGGTACTGTTAGTCACTTACTTCCAGATCTTATAACCAGAGGGAAAACATTTCTCTGAAGACACTATTTACATTACAACTGTCATGTTGTATTATTGTGTGAGTAGCAGGTTTCAGCAGGGGCTTCAATTTGCACTCTTATTCACGATTCTTGAATACTCCAAGTTTTAATTTCCTCCTGAATATTTCCTGTACTTCTCTACTTGAAAATAACTCCACTCCTGTGCTATTATTTGCCCACCTTCACAGAAAATCAGACTACAGACATAGAAATATGACTGGGGAAGCATCTTTTTCCATTTAGTTAAAAAACAATTTTAGATCAATAAAAGATCAAGTGAGGTGGTCAGCCTACGGCAGATAACTAACTCTGAGTTTTCAAGTAAAATTATTTTGAGAACAGAAAACCCCTGAAACTTAGTGAGCAAATACCTTTGTGTTCTGTGACAATGCCCCTTTAGCCATCGGAGAAGTATGATGAACCCAACCCACATAGCTACTCAGTCCTCATAAGCAAGGATCCAAGTTCAACAGGCTACAGGTCTCTTTGGTGGATGTTATGGTGTGTTTGGTACTGAACCTTCACATCATGTACAGCTTCCAACAGGAGCACTTGCAAATCACAGATCTTCCATTAAAATGCTAGTGCCTGAAATTAAGGAAATACTGAAGGAGGCTGTTCACATATATACATTGTGATGCAATTTTGATGGTAGGATTACATGCTACTGATTTTAACAATACTGTGTGATGTTACACCTTTTTTTCTGCAACAATCGAAGCATATGAGCAGAATTTTCTATTTAATGGGTTTCATAAAGTGTCACATAAATGAGAATTTCTAGCTCCAAATTAATTCACAGATTACAAGTAACAACAACAAAGCAGAATACAAATATCAATTAAGAAAATCGCTGGTAATTAGTTACTTCTTTGGACTAATTTTAGTCTCTGCCAAAAATGTTACTAATTTGAAACAAAAATACATTCAAGTAGATTATTTCCAAATGGCAAATCTAGTTTTGGAAGACAGGCCTAACCCCTTGAACAAACACCTCTCCTATTTGTTAATGCTCAAATTAGTTTCTCTAGTTTAATTTTGTTTATTCTTGATATGTTCAAGTGTACAGCAAAAAAGGAGAGACTTTTATGAGTTAATGCTTTTAAAAAATTGTATTTGAAATTAGAGAATTTAAACAGTTTTTGAAAATTGAGTTTTATAATGCTTGAAGAAACGTCAGCAAAATAATTTTCAGAATAAGGGTAAAACTTTAGAATTAACTTAAAAATATTAAAAATTAATGATCATAAGGCAACCCGTGTAAACTTTGAATCTGTTCTAACAAACCTTTGGTGGTCCATTCCAACCTGAATTATTTGAGAAGTCTGATATACTAGCTCCATGCCTTGTTGAAAAATATGGACCAAAAAATATGTAGACAAAGCATATGGCCTCCAAAGTTCTATCAGTTTGTAAGAGGTTATTTCAGAGTAGAGATTCCAGATACTGCTTATACCTCTAACAATCATGTTAGAAATTAGCTGTTTTACCCTGAAATAAACACAACACAAAGTATACGCTTTGCAAATCAATGACATAAATGCACTAGGAGTAGAAAAACATCACAGAGGTTAGGGTCCTCCTGCAGCCCTTCAACTTCACACAGAGTTTCCTCAAATTCTAAATTACGAAGTCAATGAGATCTTAATATTGCCCACAGTCCTACATGTAGACAGTCCTTTGGACAGGAATGACCTCTGCTACAAGAATATTAATTAAGAAAAAATGTTCTCTACTCTTTTTTGCCCTTTCTCTGCCCATCCAATTTGTGTCTTTGAAAACAGAGAAAATAAGAAAAGTAGATACTAAAGCTATCATCATGTATTTAACAGTGTTAACTTGTGTGCTAATTTATACACTAAACCCATGCTTTTCAAGATCAGAATATCAATTAATAACTTGGACATATTGGACACATATAAATAAAGAGAAATGAAAGAGCACTGCTTTTTAAATCAGCATTTAAGCTCATGTTTTAGTGCTTTTCTATGAAAAGAAAATGCGGATCTCTCAAAATCACCTCCTCATTTTTGAGAGTTTAAATCCATTCCTTATGCTAAACAAACATATTTTCTAATTTATAAACAGTCAAGCCAGAACATTTTGGAACTGCATAATACACAAACTCATTTTAGGGTATAAAAATTATTGGTACATGTTAAAGCAAAATGCAGCACACATTCCTCAGAGTAAACACGGGAAGTCTCTGTCTCAAGTTTTCTATATATTTTTACATATCTGTATCAATTACACACCTTCATTTAAAGAAAGCCCAATTATAACTACGGAAATCAGGAATTCCCTCTTTACTTCTGTCCCTGCAATGACTCCCCATCAACATCTATGTTCCAGCCCAGTCAGGAGTCTAGTAAGAAATCAAACACTGGCAGAGTGGTATCAAACACATTTACAAATAACAGGAAAAGAAAATGATGATGGTAACTCCAAACTGGAGTTCATTGATAAACATTTTACAATTGTCCAACTTTCTGACATTTGGAGCTCTAATTTTCTTCAGGAAGGGCAGTGGAGATACACACCAGCTATTTTCAGAAAACTTTCCCTGGAGAGCAGTATCTATATGACGCTACTTAGAACATCTTCTGCAGAACAAAATTAAGTTTAAGTAACTCCCTCCTGAAACAAATATTTAAATATTGCTATAAATCACAGGACAGATATTTCTCTCCCCAATAGTAACATTTATCTATAGTAATAATTGTTGTTAATCAAAGAGTTAAGTAGTTGGTGATGACAAGAAAAAAAAATTATAAGATTCCACCTTCATTCTAATCTCCACCAAAGCATCAAATGTAATTATCAAGATATAAAATTCTTATGTTAATCTTTGTACAATCTAACAGTGCCATTCTTCAACTTTTATAGATGTGAACCGTTACCACTTTGTTTTATGCTATCACAGACAACACAATCAATAGTTTTCATATCTTTCTGTTCATATTTTTTGTTAAAATGAATTTTGGGAGGGCTGCTTACTTTTGATCCACTATGAAACTTGTTACTGCTTGAATAGAGAGTACTTAACCTCAACAATAAATACTATAATGTATGACAAAGCGGTCAAGGAAAAAAAAAAAAAAGGTTAAACATTTTTTCCAGTCCCCATCTTAACATACTCTGTCCTTATCCAATTAATATCTAGCAACAGTGACACGAAAGCAAGACAATGGATAGCTTTGTTCACTCTAGATTTATTAATTTGAAGCATAAACTGCCTTTCACTCCTTTTCCTTTTATATTCTATATTTTTCTAGTAAGGAAATTTTACTTCATGAAACTGAAGGCAAAAATTTATAGATGGAAATAACTGGCTTATAAAATATGATCTGTCCTCACCAATAATTTAAACCAGATCAGCAAACAAATGGATTGCTTGTTTATTGTTGGCATACCCAAATGGCCACCAGGAAGGCTGGGAAGGTAGTCTTTCTGACTCGTTACTCTGGTGAACGTACCCAAAAAAGTACATTCAGCTCTTCCTGCAGCTCTACAACAAAACTCCTGCAGCTCTAAGCACAATCATCACAGTTCCTCCAGGCTGGAAACAGACACTGAGTAATTTTCATAAAAGTTCCAAATGACACTTGTTGGAAAATTACTTACTCTAGGATAGTGGCTCCCATTAAAGTAAACTTCATCCTTCATGTGCCTACTCATATATACCTGTTGTCCCTGAATGCTATGAAATATCAGGACTTAAAAAAACAAAAAAGAATTTTAAAAATCACTCACAAGGGCACATAACAGAGATGTGAAGAAGAGTATAGATATATTGCTGGCATAGGCTTTGCACTAGCTTCTAGAAATGAGCAACACTGTGCAATAGTGAAACTGGTCCTGATTTTGTAATGTTTGCTGAATTTGAATTTAGAATTGTACTTTTGTGACATGCAATCTCATAAGAAGTTTCCTTCTAGGCATCAAAACAGACAAAACTGCTGCAGTAGAAAGAACTGAATCTGAATATGATGATTTACTTTAGGTTTTAGGCTCTAGCTTGACCAAATGAGTACTTCAGACAATTAGTACCCAACAAAAAGTCAAGATTTTCTATTGGCAGCATCCAACTGATTTTTTCCAGTATGAACTAGAATGAGTTAAGAGTCTGCTTCATCCACACCTTCCTACCTAAAAACTGATACAGTCAATTATAGGAGAGTATGTTTATGTCTCCTAACTGCTAGGTTTAGCCAGAGGTAATTTCTGTTACTTACTAGGAACTGCAGTCCTGGCCTTGTCTAGAAGAGAAATTACCCGAGTCCTTGAACGACAGCCTCAGATCTATGAAGCTATGCACTACATCCAACACTACTGTAGTCTAATCTAATGCACATCCATAACCTCTGAGTAGCAATACTGTGGTATGGTTCAGGCTGCTGAAAAAGCAGATTTCAGAGAAGGGGTTGCAGCACAGCAGTACTTTGGCATACGTGTAAGAAACAGAATCTGAGGTGTCTTCTGACCCTACTTACTCCCCACAAATCGCATCCAGATGCACAGGAATTGCAGAAATCTTCCTGTGAAGTTGCTTTTCTGGCGTCTACTCTCCACAACCATGATTGATTAAATCTCACGTACCCTGCCATATATCCTGTCCTGTCTCAGAGCAAAGGAACTTCAGAATATTCATTGTGAATAGTAGTCGCTGGAAAATATTCAACAGTTTCAAGACTGTATGATACATTTTAGCATTTAGATATTTAATAGCACTGATGACTAGTAATTTTCTGCAAACTTTTATAAAGCATCTTCTCTGAATGTCTGGCATTTTGATACAGTAATACTTTGTCTGCTTTTCTGCCTGTTACACATTTGTATTTGCGTTAGGATATTCCTCTTACGGCAAAAGGGCCTGTTCTGAGGAGATTTTTACCTTGGTTTTGCTACAGTGAATTATGTATCTATTCAGAGATCATGCTCTCCCAAATGAACATCCAAGCCTGTTAAAATAGTCTGCCAACACACTGTGAAGATCTGGGAAATGGCACACCCTCACAAATGCCAGATGTAATTCTGCCCACAAAAGAGTCAGATGGATTCCTCCAATAAATTCCTACATCTTTTGTCTGCCTCTTGGTTGATACATGATACCACTGCAGATGTATCCAATTTTATTAAAATTTGTCTCATCAGCTCCATTCCAAAAGGAAAATTTTCAAATTTCTCTGTTTTTGCATGTTTTGTGATAAGTTTTTCCTAAGCTGAAATTCAAGCTTTAAGTTTTATTTAATTTAGTCCATATCTGGTCAGACAAATTTGTGTGTTTGTGATTATAAGACAGCTATATTTGTGTTCACGATTCAGGAAGTTTTTCAGTTAGCATTGAAACTGGAATTATCATGTCCACTTTGGCAGAGTTTGAAAATCATTATAACTAGCAATAGAGTTCAAACACCAAAACCTCTCACAGATCTACGCAGAAGACACATAGCATCACAGTTAGCTCTTCAAATCCTAGTGGAAACTTTCCTAAAAAAACCTGAACAGTAAGAATACCTTTCTTTAGTGTTTATAGCTTTATATTGAAAAAAAAGCTTTCCCTAAATGAGTGGCTAATAATGTACTTCAAACTATTGAGATACTGGTAAACCTGCACTTAAAGATGCCACTTAGTTCAATAAAAGTATATGGAAAAAGGAAAATCTATTGTCTATGATCTTTGCTGAATTTGATATTAATAAAATTTTGAACTATTCTGAAAACCTCCCCCCCTAAAAAAACCCTACAACAAAACAAGTAGAACGATTATTTGTTATAAATATGCACAATAATTTACAAGTACTTATATAAAGTGAGAGAACAACAGCAGTTGCTACACACTCTAAGTTTTCCTAATAAGATATACTGAAAAGGCTAGGTCAGATTTTTTTAATTCAGGAGTATTAAGACTTGACATTGAGCTAATATTGAATTAACTTGCACTGTATCACTCAGACATTTAAAGACTGATGACATAACTCCATATATATATAACCACATAACAAAAGACAACTATACAAAAATGCTCTTTGTTCTATTGCTTCACGTACAGAAACTAAGCTTCTAATTCAGCTTGTTTTTCTGCAGTACTACTACCCTGTAAACCAGAGGGTTGGTTTTTTTTCAAAAAATTACTTTTTTTGGCATTATGTCCAAATTACTTAGATATTCCCCAACAGTCATCTTCCCACTCCCAGTTATTCATATGGTTACTAGTGTTTGCAGAGAGTGATCTATAATGTCCTTTGTAGTAAGTCTTTCCTTTCTACACTCTTCTCAACTGAGAATATTATAGAATTATTCTATTCATATTTAAGTGAGCACAGAGTGTAAGAGCTAGTGATGCTCACTGGGAGATAATTTTCTGCTTGGAGATACAGAAGGGAAAATTATTGTGTGAGAAACAGGGAGATAAATTTTAAAACAAGTGTGAAAACAAATTGGGTAACTATTTCTGTCACTGTGATGTCACAGGTGGCCCTGTGATAGATTAGTCTGAGTCTGCACATGAAATGAATACACACTAAAAACTTTTATTAATAGGAAGAGTTAATTACTTCAAGATGATAAAATACCTTGGATCTAATTCAGATGCTGCTCAAGGGCACACTGGGCATAACTAAGTATTGTAGTAAGAATCTTTTTCTCGCATGAGAAAAATAAGATAAAGATACTATACATGTTTCACTACTTGTACAAAACTATTCAAAAGCATATTGGGGCTTTCCATAGAAACAGAAAGCCTCTAAAAGGGGCTTTTCAAGCTGGCAAAATCAGCAAATTTAATCTATCCACTTTCTTCTGACCTTTAAACCTGACCTGAAAAAAGTGTTCAGCAACATAAATTTGATCTCTAAAGGCCTGCTGCAGATCTCATTTTCTGCTGTTTTTCCATTAGGCATTTATGGGACTTGCTGGTGTTACAGGGGACTAGTAAAACGTCAAAGTAATCCTGCAGTTCCTGTGCATGAATTCAGCTTTTCCCTATGAGATGATAACATTTTTTCCCCCCTGCCAAGGCTTTGGAGTGTAAGACTAATACTATAGGTGCAATTTATTTTTTTTGTGTGTTTGTTTTTGGTTTGGTTTTTTTTTTTTATTTGGTAACAGAAACCAGATCTAGCAGTTCAAGTGTTGAAACAAAAGAATTCTTTTCTGAGCCAATAAGGTGGCTTGGTGCACATCTGCACTAATTGAAATCACAGCATGGCTTTTCAGGATAGGAATTGTATCCAAAGCATACAGAGGATTTTAAGATCTTGGTTGTGTGTTTGTGCATTTTCTTAAGTGCAGAGGAAACCAGCTGCTTACATTTATGAACTGTGCTGATACATGTGTCTCAATGTATCAATGACATAACATGGAACTTAGCAAGCTAAAGATTTGGCAACTGTTTTAACTAGGAAAAAAAGGAAAGGATGAGTATAAAAAGCAAGACAATTAGAACATTCTATAATTTATGCTATAATTCATGAGGATTTGAGTTAGATAATAAAAATGATAAAATAACAGGTTATTACATCATCCTCCCCTTTCATTCACCGATGATGGCCTCTTATTCTAACTTTCCGTCTCCTGTGTTTTTGGCTATTGCACCATTTTCCCATAATCTGGACATTAACCTCCAACCCAAATTAACTTTCCACTCCTTTTACACTACAGTAAATCTTTGATGCAAGTTTGCATCACCAAGGTGTAATCAAATTCTCTAAAAACTTCTTCCCAACTCTGAAAACCTAAGTACTTATTTTCATTAATCATCTTATAGTAGAATTGACCATATTCCTTCTTTCTGAAGTGTTGTTTTTCTCTAGACATTCTTAACATTTTCCTTTTTTTTATACTCTTACCTCTTTAACAACTCCTTCAGCCCATCTTTTGGAAGATCTTCCTCTTTGCTGCTGAACATGTTTCTACAGGTTGGATTAAGACATCTTTACACTACTTCTAGCTGTAGTAAACAGGTAAATCTGTTTCCAGGTAATCTTATTACCAAACACTTATTCAAAGTGACACTGGAAGGACCTTTCTCCTCCTCTCTGAGTCCTAACTTATTCTGTCCAAGCTGAGACCCACACTTGCAAACTATGCTCTGAATTCAGATATTTTTTAGGACTTCACTTTAATTCTTCTTAATGTATTCTGCATAACACTTTCTTTATTTTTTAGTCACACAGCTTAAACTGAGTAGACAACCTTATTCCAACTGACCTTGAATAAGAAATAATTTACAGTCCATATCTAAACAGATCACTCTCTGTTCATCTCCTTGACTGCATCAAGTATTCTGTACGTGGCTCCTCTTCTAGGCTTTCATATCCATCTTAAACCAGATTATCTGTGAGCATTCGCCACTTGTCACTTCACTGTTGAAACAATTAGCTGTCTGCTTTTATCCCATTCTGTCCCACAAGCAGGTGAGGTGCTTCACATAAGTCTCTCTTTTTCCAGGGCCACTATAAAACATTAAGCACGGGAGATTCTGGAATACTTAGGGCAACATCACTACAGTGTTCTTATTTCTTACGTGCTTTTTCCCTACTCACCCTCTACAATAGGAAATATTTCTTTCAGCAGCACCCCAATGGAGCTTACATCTGTCATTAAGGCTCCAAGGCACTACAATAATAGCATGAAATAAGAAAAAAAGAATTAAGTTTGTGTGCCAGGTTATAGAGAAGGTTCAAGGGACAGAGAGGTGAGAGAGGAGGTTTTGATTGTGTTTTTACTTCATGCACACTCACAGAATAATGACCCAAGTCAGTCCCCTCCACACTCAGCAACGGTAGTAAAACAACAGAAGAAATGGAGAGGAAACAGTCCTAATATTTTTTAAACAGTCAACATAAAATCAGTAACTATGGATACTTTAAACCTGGAAAATCATAAATGCATTTCCATTAAAAAATTAAACATTGCACAGAAAAAAAGGTGTATAACAAAGAAAATTAGGATCCTGTCACTCTCACAAGAAATAAATTTTAATTCAAACAGTAACTGAATTTCAGTGTCAACACAAGAAAATGAAGATTGTGGCCACATACGACCATACACGCTTCTTTGAAAAAAAAAAGTATTAGAATTAAAGGTGCTAGTCTCCACATCAAATTCAACTTTGGATGTGGTTAAATTCCAGCTCGGTTAAGTATTTCCTGTCTATTTAATTTCATCCTGTAGATGCAGCTGCACATAGTTACTCCACACTTCCTGTCCTAAACTATCACATAGTGCCGTTGTGAGTCACTGAGCAACTTCATTCTTTTTGATTCTTTATATGATGTATCAATTATGTCATCCAGAAAGTGCTTGGAGACTGCCTAAGAAGTTACCAGAGATGTCAGGTTATATTCCTAACAAATAAAATCTAGTGCAAACAAACTTTAAAAAAAAAAATCCAAGTTTTAAAGGGTAATAACTCTACTATAAATTTGTATATTTTGGCAAATTATGCAGAGTCCACTAAATAAAAGCCAAATAAAAATTAATTTCAGAACACAATTTTCAGAAAACTTACTTCAGTTTCCTCATAGTCTGCAGTTCCTATGCTGTTATTAGGGGAAACAAGGGCAACTAAAAAAACTGACCAATATATTTTCCATATTGCCTTTTTCAATTCATCGCATTAAATTAAAAAATTGGTGACAATACCAGAAGTATGTCCTGTCAATGACTCAGTAATATCCTAACACTCTAACAGCTCACAAAGGACCAGAGAAACTGATTCCTCAAACAACACCTGGTCTAAAAGCCTTAAAAGCATTTAAAAATACTGATCAATATAAAACGGAACCATACATAATCCCCAAAGAGAAACAGGTCACTTTTCTTCTACAGTCAGAAGTAGAAATATAAGTCCTTGACTTAAGTTGATAAGCCACTATCCACCATATTTGATAAACTTGGGCATTCTGGTGAAGTTTCCACTAATAAGAGAAAACACAATGCCTGTTCGAAAAAAGGTCCTGCACATAGGATGGGGTAATCCCAAGCAGAAATGCAGGCTGGGCAGAGAATGGATTGAAAACAGCCCTAAAGAGAAGGACTTGGGAGGTGCTGGTTGATGAGAAGCTCAACATGAGCTGGCAATGTGTACCTGCAGCTCAGAAAGCCAGTAGAGGAAAGGCATGGATCTTTTGGGGCCAGTCCAGAGGAGGAATAAGAAGATGATCAGAGGGTTGGAGCACCTCTCTTATGAAAACAGGCTGAGAGAGTTTGGGATGTTCAGCATGGAGAAGAGAAGGCTCTAAGGAGATCTCATACTGGTCTTCTAGTGCCTCAAGTGGCTACAGAAAACATGGGGAGGGACTTTTTATTAAGGCATGTAGGAATCGAATATGGGGCAACTGTTTCAAACTGAATGAGGGTAGATTTAGGATAGATACTAGGAAGAAATTATTTTCTGTGAGGATGGTGAGACACTGGATCAGGTTTCCTAGGGAAGTTGTGGAAGCCTCCTCCCTGAAAATCAGGTTGGGTGTGGATTTGAGCAACCTAGTCTAGTGGAAAGTGTCCCTGACAATGCAGGGGGGTTGGAACTAGATGATCTTTAAGGTTCCTTCCAAATCAAACCAGTCTATAATTCTATTCACATGATTCTATGATTCTCGCCAGCCGACAAAACTTACACGAGGTCCACGTACATTGCCATTTTCTCAAGAAACCTAGTTACAACATCACTTTTCTTTGACACTGTTAACAAACCCAGTTTCATTATTCAAGTGGGTTTGAAATAAATTTATGTTCTTAAACAAGTCAGTGCTGTCTGCATCTGAAAAACACACATGATAAACATACACTGCCTATGACACCATGTTTCACAAAGCATCAAAGTGACTGACCCATTTTTTACCAATACTAGGGACAACACACTAGTAAGGCAAATTGCATTCATGCTACAGAGCACCTGAAGTCTGCAAAGACTTGTTAGAATTCCTTCAGCATGTTCCAGTCTAATGACCCAAACCAGTGTAAGAGCTATTGGCTCTACAATGCAGAATAATGCTTGTATGCAGTGAAAAGATTCCTTCGACTTTCCTTATACTAAATTACAAGTTGCTCTGGAAAAATGGTAGCGGCAAACTAAGTAAATGTAATTTCTCTTAAATTTACTCTTCTTTAGATCATAATACTTGATTACCAATAAAGCTTCTCAGCTCATGAGTGAGGAGAAACAAGAAAGTTTAATAACATCAAAAGCTGCAAACATGTAAATACATGCAAATGAACCCATAAATGTAAAAAACCCTAGTCACAAAGACACAAACCGGGAGGCACCAGTTAAGCTTTTTTCATATTCAACCTAAAATCACTTTTACTGTAACCTATAACTGATGCTTTACATCAGTGTAACTTGTAATACAGTTTAATTTATTCTTCCTAAATTTATTTGCTGATGTAGACAAACATGACCAATGAGTCTCCATTTAACAGTGGAAACACACAAATGATACTTACTTTTTAATTAAAATAACATGTGAAATATGTATTATGGCTTGAACTTCCTTTTGGAAACTTTAGCTGTCCTGGGAGACAACACAGTCTATAATACTTCTTACTAAGAATATCTGTAATAGTTTTGGAAAGGTTCTTAAAAGAAAATCTAAAATATGCATGAATTATATGTTTTTCTTTATTTTTTTCCCCCGTCTTTCCTCATGAGCTTTAAAATGTCAATTTTAATGTTTTAATGTTAAACTCAATTCAGTTGGTCTTTTCACCCCTTGCCATGTAGAACTTAGGAGAGCAAGGTTGAAAAGTTAAAGAAAGGGGGAATTTATCTAATTGAAATGAAATATTTTAATGATGTTATGAAACCACACAGAGCAGTGTTTTAGATTTGCTCCTGCTGTTGTTTGAAGCTGTGGTGTTAAAAATGCCCTGGTTAGATTTACAGAGTCTTCTAAAAAACCGTGAGGAATTTATGTAGGATTTAAAACAGACACATGCTTTTAAAGTCGAGAACCTTCAAATACTACAGCTAATCCACACAATAATTCAACAACCAACTCATGCTCAAATTCCTAACAGATACCATATGCAACCTGTAATAAAAACTGCATCAAGGTATTTCATGCAATGGGATAATTTCATTTTCCACTTAAGAGCCTTATTTACTTTTAATTAACAGACTATTTTAAGGTGCATGAAATCTATTCCACCATTTCGCACACACCGCTTATATTGAAATGGGTCCTGAAGATATTTTATGGTCTGAAGCAATTGGGTTCATAATTAGATACATTATGATAAAATTAGCTATTGCTTATCTAAATATACTTGACAATCATATACTACAATGTTACTTTTTGCATCTAGTCTTTATCATTTCTGTAACTAGAACAATATGAAAGACAGGACAAAGTGACCTAAAGTGAATCATTCGATGATCCTATGACCCATCTGGGTCAGAAGTAGCTCAAAAAGCAAGAATAAAGGCAACATTCAGAGTTGTATCATGTAATGGAAAATTGATGCTTTGACGACTTAGGAACAAAAAGTAAGGATACTTACTTTAATAGTATATGCTTTACATTTTTCTACCCACTTTTTCATTCTAATATCTCTCAACATCCTCCCTTTCCATGAGTATCACATCTTCTGTATTTGTAGTTTCTCACAGAAAGAACTGTAATAATAAAGCTGCATCCAAATTCTTGTAGTAGTTAAAAAATGCACTTTGTACAAATAAGAGGATGTAATTCCTCTTTTGACTGTCTCATTGGTTAAGCACTATATTTAGTTGGCTAAATAATTAGGACATTGCTAAATGTGAAGGTTTTTCAAATGTGAATCTAATTAGCCTAAGTAAAGAAGGCATTTCATGGGAAATTATTTTTTTGCCTTTTAGGAGATGATTCCACATTCAGTGAAATTCTGTCATCTTATTAACACTCAGTTTGTCTGGTATAGTGTACTGAATGATTTACTCTTGTAGTCTGTTCCAAACTACAGATTCAGTAGCTCCTAAATATTAGCAATCTTAACCAAGATTCTCATGATTTCTATTAAAATGCTTTACCTTGTAGAAGCAAAAATCTGATAGCATTAATAAAAAGTTCAACAAACCTTCCTATTGTGTCAAATTAGAATTTTTGTGAAATGAAGGAATCATTTTTTTATGAGGATGATGTGAACATGATGCTTTTAAGAGAGCAGATTCAACCTCAGATTTCTGAAGTCCGTAACTGCTGACTATCAGGATACTATGGAAGACAGACATACTTCCCCCATTTCCTTAAATATTTAAGGACTATCTGACCACTGTAAGATACAAGGTGTTTGGCTAGATGGATTTTTGCCCTGATCTACTACAATAGTTTTGTTTTGGTTTTGTTTTTTGGTTTGTTGGGCTTTTTGTTTGTTTGTTTGTTTTCAGATATGAGCAGTTGGAAAGATTTTAAAGTATCCTTGGGCATAGTAGCATTTTACTCTATGAACAGAATTTAATTCAACATAGTATATCTATTTAATAAACAGAGCATGCGCTGAACGAAGTACTTAAACTCTTCCATAAAATACCAAGAGCTTAACAGTAATTCCTGAAGAGAAAATAGCAAGATGACAATACAACTTCAGATAGCAAAAGAATCTTACATTGTCTACCCTGAGGTAATCCTAGTATTTTTTCAAGAGTATAGATTCCCACACATGAAATCACAGGAAAGAAGCAACAGAATAAAATTAGTAAATAAACCCCATGACAAAAAATAATTTACTCTGATTAAATAACTACATTTCATGGCCTGAATACTGGGTGTTCACTATTTCTACTTCTGACCTGCCATTTTCAATAATTCACAAAGCTTTTCTGGACTGTAGAGTACCCACCTCCTCTGCACTAACACCTCCAGAAACTTCAACAACTTACTAGTGTTCACCAAGTTGAAACATGATCAGTCCATGTTGACAAGCCTGGTGTTCCCAGTTAACATATCTTAACTAAATTATTTGGCACCCAATGCTGTACTTCAGCTGTGACTTTCCTTTCCAATGAGTTTTCTACTTTCAAGTTTGCAATAATCCATTCTGAAATGGTGGATTCAACTATTAACACGAAAGCACAAAATGCCATCATTAACTGATATGGTTTTACTTCAGCTTTATACAGTTAGAAGGATTTACTTAGATTTACAGTATTTTGAACAGTCTTTTATGGGCAGATAAATATTTATGGCTTGGGCCAATCATCTGCAAGAACAGTAAAGAAAAAAATCAAGAGTTGGGCAAATTAAGTTAGTGGATTACTGAGCCTAGATTAGTTAATAAATGCATCTTAGCAAAAAGGTACATGAAGACAGGCTCCATGATTTATAGAAGCTTCTGTTGTGAGCTTTTGGCATAAAATTATTTTTTTACAAAACTTCAAACATGATCAGCTAGTTATCTTACTTTTATGAGTGTCTTTGCTCCCTTTAACAAATATAAAATGTCTCAGTATACCATCAAATCTTTGTGAGGTGAAGCTGCCTACAATCTTAACATGATCATCTTTCAGAAAAAAAATTGAACATTTGCTGTCACCTAGGCATCAGTAGACTCTTCAAAGAATTATATAACTTATTTTCACTCTAGAACTTGATCTTTATTTGGCTGCTCAGTGACAACATATTTCCTGTGAAACAGCCACAAGATGTTCGAAGTAAATACCCTTGGACAGATCTGTATAAGCAGCAGAAGACACCATGAAACTGCATAACCTTTCTGACTTTTCTGTTCTTTAAAGATGGAACTCCTTTATATATGGTCTGTTATATAAATAAATAAACTTCTGACCCTCTGCAAAATAATACTGCTATAAAAAATATAAATCCTAAAATGACTCTGGAACAGCTTAATAAGAAGCTCTCCAAACAAAAATTATTCAAAACATAATGAAGAAATCAGCCGCCATCCAAACACAGGATTCCTTTCATACCTTAAGTGATAGTATGTATTTAGAGAGCTTCTGTAACTACTGTTGAAGTTTATCAAGCTCTGCTTTTCAGAGTTCAAATTAGAATTAATAATTTCTTATTCTTAAAAATTAAACTTACCAATTCAAGTATTTCTAAATTGTTGCTTAATTCTAAGTTTGAAAGCTGTGGATTTTATGTTTATATAAATGGTGCTTTGTTTTTCCTCAGAAGTTATTTTATGAACAGATGAGGTAAAAATGATCATAAAATTATGAAGCAATTTCTAAAAGCAAAATTATTGACTTTAACTGAAATGCTTTCTAAAGGTTTTTAATTGCCCTAAATTTGTGAAAAACTACCCAGGAGATCAACAAATTCGTATCAATGAACTGCATTATACTATTGAGAGTACCCTTGGCCTCAAGCCAGGGTGAACAAATAGAAAGGACCATTTTCACTTGGCTGCAAATTATCAAAAAGCTAAGAGAAAACTATGGAGTTGAAGTGACATGTTTGTATGGTGGAAAAAGATCAAATATTGATCGTCCAAGCTGATGTAATTAGAGCGGTTGTCAAGGAGATGAGATGCATGTCGTTAGCCCTACAGAAATGCATCTTTGTTTTATGCTGAGTGAATTAGCTGTTCAGCAGTTGGCAGTGTTTTTTTTCTTTTCTTACTTTAAAAGGCTTTACACCATTCAGTAGTAACGTGTTCCTGCAATTCAATTTTTAAAAAAATAAACATATACAAATTCACTTTAAAAGCTTATTCTACATATCAAACTTTTTTCTACAGAGATTTTTAAGGATGTTTTGTAACATGAAGTTGTAAAAGAAAGATCCTCCTATGCTTTAAGGTTTACACCACTGTAAAACATCACACTGTAAATGGAGAGGAAGATGTGTGGCTTGGAACAGGAGTGCCTATCTACTGTTTCATTAAAACTCTTCAACCTCACCCTAGGTAGTAAGCCCTTGCAGATTAATGTCAGTCCACTGGGGAATGGAAGCTCACACTACTGTGGATGCTACAGAGACCCATCTGCTGGAGCTGGTGTCACTCATGCATGTCACTCGGCAACAAAGTCCTGCTGCTTCCATAGCAGCCCAGCCCATAATGCTGAGATCTCATGGTGCTGGGTC
Source organism: Chaetura pelagica (assembly GCF_000747805.2). Classification (NCBI taxonomy): domain Eukaryota; kingdom Metazoa; phylum Chordata; class Aves; order Apodiformes; family Apodidae; genus Chaetura; species Chaetura pelagica. The sequence goes on from NW_009953758.1 coordinate 2,462,606, forward strand.
CCCTCTCCTCCAGCAACTGGAGCCAAGAAGACCTTAAGCTGACAACGGCATCCTCTCCTGTGGCTCACACTTTTTCAGCTGTCTTGCCTGGGATACTGAGCAAATGAAAGTCAGAACACGGCATCTTCTAGAAATATGTGACTGTGCAACACTCCCAGATTCCCCAGAAAGACATGGACCAAACTGCTAACCATTTAATCCCTGCAAACCAGATATAATTCAGTCCTAAAATCTATATCTCTATCAACAAGCAAAATGATACTGATAGGACACACAACCTTTGTGACACTAGGGAATGCAGAGACTACATATGTTCAGTCTAATCTCCCCACACAAATAAGTGGAGTTTCTGAAAGACATTTACTCTCTTTATCTACCAGACTAGTTGCAAAAAAAACTCCACCCCAAATGACCCAAATCAGTTCCCCAAATGATAAAACAAAGGTGAGATGTAAAAAACTTCAATTCACAATTGTAAAATGCACCCAGGAAAAATTCATCTGATATGTAAGAACTCATATCAGGAACTTCATTTCCAATCTCAGGAATCTCCTTTCAGTGTCACACAACTGTTTAAATGGCTTAATCCTTCTCATTATAAGACAGTGCTCCATGGCATTTGGTTTTTCACACTTTCCACTTGGGCCAAAATTTGTCAGCACTGCATGTCTTCTTTAAGCTAATAATCCTTCCATGAAATTTTAAGGAGAGGAAATTAAAAGAAGTCATGCAGTAGCTCTGACTTGAATTCAGTTCTCCACAGGATGACAAACATGGCAGGACTACGCTTTATCATAGCATGCTGCTAAATATTTTTTAAATAGTAAAGCCTTAAGTATCTATTTCACATTTGCATTCCTGTCATAACCAAACTGAAAAAAAAAAGTCTTTTTTACTCTTTCTGCCATTATAACTTGGTTAAAAGCACAATGGTATCAAAGTAAAAGCTATCCTTCAGATTTTGAAAAATTGCCCAGAGGAATACGTTCTCCTTCAGATTGTTATAAAATTTTATTCCCTTATTGCATATAGAAAAAGAAGATATATTTCTCATTTGCCATTGGAGTAACTTCTCCAGATCTTCTTAATGGACCCCCAAATACATTGTACCATGAGAAGTCAAAGAAAAAGAACTGAAGAGACCATGCAAACTACTAACCCAATCACCCAGCAGCACAGCTCTGATATTCAACTTTATAGTTTACACAGTCAATACTTGTCATATATGACTCAGGGTAGCCTTGTCCTGCCTAAGACAGTATTTTTATCCAGTATAAAATAAGGTGGTAGTTATCCTTAAAAAAAGACATCAGCATTGTCTGACAGGTGCCATGTAGCATAAAAGAGCCACATCACAAAGAATATTGTATGGCGATTGTTACCTAAATGCTGAAAGATGCTGTATTTTTCAATGTAAGGAACTGCATATTTACTATATTGCCATCTTGATAAATAATTAAAGTATCCTTGTCAGAATACATGAATAAGAGGCACAATTACAAATATCTTTATTTATTATATTTGTTTACTTGCTTAAGCTCAAACCTGATCATATTTACTTATTAGTGAAGCTAAGAGTTTCAGTTGCACAATAAATATCACACAAAGTGTTTGGCATAATCAGGTCTTTAGATCTGCACAGTATTTCTGTTCCAGTATCAATAGTGAAATTATGATTCCTCACGCAGAATAAGCCAATTTTTAGCCAAGAAAACTGTTGTTTAAATAACATGCAACTCTTTTACTTAATACAGGCAGATGGCAGTTGGCCTCAATAGGAATAAGAAAAGGGCAGAGTTTGCCTCACCGTGTTCTGCTCACAATAGCAGACCTTTAACATTGTGTGTTAAAAATTGCATCAAGCTCACAAATCTCTTAAAAAAGAAAGCCCAGCAATGGGCTATATTGCAATCTGCTTAATAGCAAGGACAGTTTAACAGCTGCAGAAGAGAAATAATAAGGTGGCATGCACTGCCCTTTAGTGGTTGTAGAAATCCTCACCCATGAAATACACTGAAACTGCTAGTTTCTTGCAAAGAGGAGCACACGTCACTGTGCTTTTCTGGAAAAATCCCAATATATTTTCCCCAAAGCTAAAAGTAACAGTAGCTTGCATACCTCAACAATATGAACTCTATTAGTTGTGTTTCATCTTAACAAATACTTCAACAGGAAAGGAGTTTTGGAAGATACGTTTTCTGAATGCACCATGGTTTCTCACTGATTGAACTGCAGAGCAGGATAGGAACAGAGTAGGCTTGAGAAGACAGGAAAAGAGAAAAGCTCAAATTAAAGAGTATAACAAACTCTTATTCATCCTTTTAATACTGGACATGCTCTTAAGGATTTTTTAAAAATAACTTCTGTGGGTCTGGCATGTAAGATACTAACTACTTTTGAAACTACTATTGGTGACTGTTAGTATTACCAGACACACAAGCAGCTTTGAGTACTGAACCCTCAAACTTTGTTTCAAATATACTGGAATTTTCATGTAGGTAATTTCACATTTGTTTTCCCTCTTATGCCTTTAGGAGGCCAGTGATAATTGCTAACTAACACCAAGAGAATATGTAATGCTTCAGTATTCTTTCACAGTCACTTATACCAGTCACAGTTCCAAGACTGCAGCCACTACATGAGCAGCATGAACTCTCTAAGACCTGATCTACACTGACTTTAAAATTGTCTACAGGCCAATGACTGTCACTGAATTCCTCAGGTTACTGTGAAAAATTTGCAGTCTTAATAGAAGTTTAAAGCTCATTTGAGGAAAGTACTGCCATTTCTAAGCTAGTAATATGGTTTAATTTTAAGGTCTGCTATGGATTAGTTCGTCAGTCGTGACTGTCATGTAAGCTTTGTCTGCTTTGCGTTCACAATATTTCAAAAGTGTACTGAAATGTTCTAAGAGAAGGGGAATATTTATTATTACATAAATGACGTATCATACATAGCAGATTTTCCATTCTGAAAATGCGGACTTTTATAATAGTTTTTCAACAAATTAATCTCTAGCATAGCAGAATTTTTGTCTGTAGTCTCTCATAAACCTTGCACATGATAAATGAATGAATGCCATCCTGTATTTTCTTGAAAGTTGCAATGAAATAATTTTTACTGTGAAAATCTTAGGTGCACATTGAGAATTACAGAAGATGAACAGAAATACCAAAATTAGCACCACTTTCAAACTTCAAGTACATAGCGGATATGGAACACGAAACTAATGCATCTTTCTGGTGATATTTGTATTTTAATAATGGCCACTTTGTTTCAGTACACTTCTGCTTTTATCTTACTAGTAAATACACTCAGGAATTCATAGAAGAACACAAAGAAAGGTGATGAAAATACAAAGTGTACTGCATGCAATTTTCCACTGGAAATAAATAAAGAGTACTGGAGAAGGAGTGTGTGTGTCAAATTTATTGCTACATGGTAAATATTGAGTACATTATTAGGATGGCACACAGTTGTTTAGTTGTGTCTTTTTTTTTTTCTTCTTTTTTCTTAATTCCTATTATTTCTTATTGTGTAAAGAGGAGCAGATTAGTACTCAGAGTTTTTGCCAAAACACTTCTTGCTCACTCTGTGACCATGTGGACTATGACACCAATTCATAGTACCTATTCAGGACTTGTTACTGATTTCTTTTGGTATTGATATTGGTGGTAGGGGTACTAGTTCATAGTTACATGTCCTGTCAGGAATAGACCAAGTAATAAGAAAGCCTTCAAATTAGTCTTGCATCCTGTCTGTGACTGGAACACTATAAAATGTTTTAAGTTCATGATGTTATAAATTCTATTATATTCTAAACCTTGTCATATGCCTTTCTTAGGTATCAAATGTATGCTGCCAAAATGAATAGCAGTTTTATAGTATTTTCCCAAAGGAAGATACATCTTTACTTTACAAAGAAAAGATTTCGTTTTTTACAAAAATTGCATGTTCTCTAGTTCTCTCCTGCACACACAATAAAAACCCTTTTAGATGTTACAGAGAAGGGATTAAGACTTTAACAGAGTAACTTTGTTCAAAGATGGAATGAAAGATCAGTTTCCTCTTTTAACAACTTCAAAACGATCCTTAGGAGAAGCAGCCTAGTGGGAAGTAGAATGATCTCCATGCATTAACAGGCCATTGACCGGCAGATAAAATCAGAAGATAGTATGACTAGTCTTTAAAACATGCATCTTGAAAACCATTGTTACTTAAAATACACGTTCACACTTTTTTCAAAAGCTACACATTCAGTTACTTTGACAACTTTCTCAGAGGTAGCACAGAAAGGCAGGATTCATCCTGTACAAACACCGCAAAACTCTGTGTTCCCTGGGTCCTATAGGGTAAGACACTTGTAAAACACAGACAGCTCAGAATACTATGCAGATGGTTTTTAGTAGAACTTAGTTACCCAATCTGGGCTACGTTGTCCTGTGGAGAACTTGGAGCATTTAAAGAACACCAAGGAGTAAAAATTATATAAACTTTAACTTATTAAGGGCTGCTTTCCAAAAAGCCTGACTTCCTATCCTTGCGCATGCAAGCCAGATTTCATTTCTGGCTCTGTTTCACAATTCTGTAATAGTTTAATTGAGTTGAACCAGAGATTCTCATCTGCTATTAAGAACAAGAGCTAGAACAATACAAATATTTTATAAACTGCAGCAAAAGTAATTTGCCATTGATGAGACTAAACTCAATATTGTCCTGCAGCAATTCAGCACCTCAGTTGGCTTTTTGCAAGTTCTGCTGGCTATTGAAAAAAAACCATCATTGATAAAGGAAGCTTTAAAAAAAAAATTATTATTGTTAATAACAAATTATAAAGTATATGCTAAGGCTAGTTGCATGACCAGGAAATGAAATTTCCATGAAGTACTTTCTTCATGAGTACTTTAAAATTTGGGAATGCTGAATCTAACCTTTGGTTGAGTAAACATACCCTGAGATAAAAATCAATGTTATTTCTAATATTTGAAAAAGAATTCTCAAAATCACAGTCACAATCTGAATAAAAAATCTGAAATTACGGGCAAAGCAAAATGTGATCTACATAATGCAAGAACAAGCCTAGTATCTTCAGAAAAAATAAAATTTGAGACTGTGAGTGTTTCCAGCCAGAACAGAAAGACGGATATATATGTGTACACCTGTGCACATGCAGGCAATATCTGGATAGTCCTGTTTATCTTACCTTGCTTGTCATATTTCTGAATATGACATCTATTATACAATCACCTCCTCTTCAAAGCATTGTTCAAATAACAAGTCTTAGGTCTTGGGACAGCAAAGCAGAATTTTAATTTTTAATATTGTTACATATAATTGGACTCCTACAGAACATTTTCTTGGAATTTGACCCTAATTTTGTCAGAAATATAATTCATAGTTTCCTTTCTGAGCACCTCACAAGCATATTACGGACTGAGGGCACCCATGGGTGTACGACATGTATAACTACTAGTGAATACAGATGGAAACATTTGGCTGAAGCAGTTGTCTCTGGGGCAAATTGTCAACAACGCATCAAGTAATGTAATTCTTCGTGCTTACAAGAGAAGCTGAGAAGATTTCACAAGTGTTATTGAATTAAACCAAACAGCAAGCTTACAAACCAGCATTCTGCAAAAAATTCGAATGGCAAGACCAGGAACCAAGGCCTTTTTCATTACTCCAGAGTCTCATGGCTCCAGAGTCAGTATCTTTAAAGACAAACTTTCCCTCATTCTTTCCCTTCTTCCCAATAGTCCTGAAGAGAATAGTTACATTTTGCAATTAAGAGAAGACTCGCATTAATTCCTTGCTTCCAGGTTTGTCACTTTCTCATCTTTCTCACAATCCATCACTGAATATCCAGTTATATTAAAAGTATCAATATCACACTAGCACTGTTCTGTGAGAACTTTGCATATGCATTGAGAAATGCAGTTAAATAATTCTCTTTTTGGTAAAGGGGATCACACACTTTACTATTAAAAAGTAATTGTCATCCTGAAGAGGAAACACATTTTATTTAAATTTTTAGAGCTCTCAAGTACTATAATGGACTTGTGCAAAGTACATTCCTTTATGACACAAATCAGAAAATTAGACTTTAAAACTGTAAAAATGGCCTGTATTTCTAGCTCTCACGGTTCCAGCGATAACTTTAAAAATAAGAACTGTAAAATAATGCAGTAGTGATCTCCTGAGTCAGCCAAGAGCCTTAAGCACCAACTCTGCTCAGACTACTTCAGTCTTCATCAAGAGCTGACTGAAATGTCATTACTACAACTGACATCATTAGTGATCCTTTTAGATTAAAAACCTAGTGATTGCGCTTGAATTTAAAGAGTGCATGTGAAATGGAGATAATTATTCTTCAGATTAACTTCTTTTTTGGGATATTTTGTTTCTCCTAAAAAAAACCACCTTATTCATTCTCAAATTGCTTAAGTGAGGTAAGCACATCCTTATTCTAGGAAAGCATTCAAATAAGCAGGCAGTCAAGTTTAGTAACTCCATTGAAATTCACATTCATCCACAAAGTTCATTTATAGAGTAAGAGAAACAACCTACAAACACCTTTTGCATTTCAAGACTTCTGTATGCTTTATTTTCTCTGAATGGCCCAGATAGGGCCATGCCTAGACACCTCTCTCTCTACTGTTAGGATGATAAATAGGAAGAACTGAAACTAGTTCAGATGGACAAGCTATCAAGATGAAAACCCACCTGTTATGGCAGTGGCAATATCAGCAAATATTTAATGAATTTTGGGATGATTTTAGCATACAGAAATGGAAAGCTGATAAACAGAAGATCCCCTACTTCAGTGTGCATTTTTTTTCATAAGAGAAAGCTAAGAGTATACTAATAAGCCAAAGTTTTTAGCAATAAGTAAAGAGGTATAGAAGAAACAACTGTAGGTGAAACATCTTCCTATTGCTTTTTCAATTACATGGTATTTTCATGTATCCACTATACAAAGCGAGCCGAAATATTAACTGAAAATGACTGAATGACATGCATTGAAAAAAACCTGTTAAACAAGAATAAAACTACATTTCATTCTTAAAAATTGAATAGGAAAAACAAAACAACAATGAAAGGACCAGATTTTTCTGTTTGTTTGTTGTTTTTTTTGTGTGTGTGTGTGTGTTTTGGTTTTTTTTCTTGTGTGTGTTGTTTTTTTTCTTTTAAGAAAACCAGTGGGCACTCAGGCCATCTGCCTCTAAAGGATGAAAGATTTAACTTACAGTTCAATGAAACAGTAATTTTTTCTATTGCATTTTAGTAGCTTAAGCCATTAAACCAATTCCTTATGTGAAAAACAATACTGGCCTAAATATTGCTGAAATTAAATAAGATTTAGTTCAACTTTCAATGGGAGAGAAACACAATGTAAGGTACATTTGGGATAATCACGTAACACAAAAATAAAATGCATGCAGCTTTTATCTATTATCTTAAGGAACTGTACATAGACAACATCTTGCCAAATACACACCAGGATTACTTTTTTCTTATTCATTTAGAAACATACTAAATTGCAAACAGAACACACAAACATACTTATAAGCAGATAGTATTATCCACCTTAGCAAAACATACTTCTATTTCTGAATCTGTTTTACATTATCATTCTTAAATTGAAAATACACAGGAGGAATCACAGCAAAGAATTTTCTCACGCAAATACAGAAGTAAGGTGGTAAATCTTCCTCTCTCCTACATCTCCAACCACAAGTTTCATTCATACTTAGACTGAGTGAAAGGAGCAGGTTACAATGACACAGTTAAACACTTCATTTTAGTAAATTTAACCATAATTACTCTGCAATCATCACTTATTTACAAACATGTAAATGCTTACTTTGGTTATGGAATTAATCATAAAACACCTAAGGTCTTTAATATTGTAATTAAGTATAGATTTATTAATGACACATAACACTTGTAACTAATTAATACACACAGTTAATCATTAAGTATCTTGCTAAGTGCTTATTAGAGTGTCTCTATCCATGGACAGCTGATATTTGCCTTTGTCATCTGCCTGATATCTTCCTGTTTCAAGACAGCAAGGAACATAAAGGGAGGTAAGACCTTTGAGTAAATTATTTTGTACCCAAAGTATTACTTCAGATTTCATTGTGCTACTGCTTTACAATTAGAAAATGACTCAAAAGGTGCTGTCTTGGAATGCTCACAATCTAATAATAAAAATCAGGAAGTTTTGCTAGACCCAGATAACTTGTACTTTATTTTAGAATATACAGGTGTGGTTTTCTTTTCTTTTAATAGGCAATTGCATACAAAAATAATTCTTTCTTACTGACAAGGCTTTTATTGATTAAAGAAATTTCCTCTACACAGGAAATGTGCACTATCTCAAGAAACTCAAAGTTTGCAACTCATCTACATTTGACATATATAGAATTTAGGGTGGTTGTGCATCCTGTGCAGATGGGCTGCTGTTTCTTATTAATAACATATTATTATTTATTCATGTTGTGGTAATTTTCAAAGTCTCTGATCTAGATTGCAACTTCATTACGGTACAGGTAATCTCTACATAAAGGCTGACTCAATTCCTAACTTTAGAAAAAATACAAGTGAATGAGATACAAGGTACAAAGTAATTTAGATTACACATAAACTTCCTATTAGTTATCTGCTATTTTTATAGCCTCCATAAATTCACTATTGCCTATCCATTTCTTTCTCAACCACTGTAAGTAACAATTCCTCCATTTCACATTTTAGCTACAAGAAAAAAGAAAAAAAGGAAATTTACTGCATTGAATTAGAATTGCTCAGCTTACTTGGTATAGCATTCCTCCCATGGATAGCTGTACCTATCTCCCACAGATTATTAGTGGCTCCACTTAACTCCTCCTGTACAAGGAGGAGTGATAGCTACTGTCATGTATGCTGTGACTGGCCATTCAAAATAGAGTTGAGCCAGCTGTGGCCGCTAGTGTCTTCTGAATATGGTCTTACGCAGAGAATGTTCTTCTGCCTTGCCTGTGTTGGGTACACCCTCGTTCCTAAAAAACGTTGCTTAGGTGTTATACTTCCTTCTAATATAATGGATTTTTAAAATGGTTTGTGTGAGTTTCATCGCCATGAATATTTTCCATATGATTGCATATTTAAAGTTTAAAATATACCCTCTGTATTGCTTGCTTCCTCTCTCATCTTTCCCCCTCCCCTTGCTCCTTAACACTGTCTGCAAGTCTTCTCTCTCTGCCTTTGCTATTAAATAACTAACAAACATTTATAAAACAGTAAAAAATGTCTGGAAACAGAAAACAGTTCAAGGACTGCCAATGCAAAAATACTCCAACATGACTGGATACATACTTTTGATATTTCTATTGGCTCTGAAACCTGCACACATGACAAGGCTTTGTTTAAACATATTTTGCTGTAATAGTCACATGAAAGTAACAAGTGTCCTGATGAGCTTATTTCACTAATTAGGGAAATCTTCACTAGTATCTTAATATGCCAAACAGAAATTTGTAACCGATGGATCACATATCCTTTACCAACTGCAGAAGACTGGATTCTAACTTAAGATGATTTTAACTTATTTAAGTAAATAATACTTCTGCAAGGTTTCTAAATGTTTCAATTAAATCACTGATATGCTTTTACCAGAAAGCTGAATGAGATGTAACTACTCAGTATGTTTAGATATGTAGCTTTTTTCTTTTTTTTTTTTTTTCCTTCCTCCCTCTCCCATTAAATTTCCAATAATCCAATAATATGGAACATATCTTATAATATTTTTAACACTTTGTCATGAAGGGAACCTCCACTACTGCAAATGCTGAAATAAATCTTAGTGATATTAATATGTAATTCATATGACAGTAGTGACATGATAGATATCCAGAGAATCTGAGATCAAAACACTGAATCAGTCATGAGCACATGCATGTCATTATCTTAAGAGAAACAGTATGCTCCTTTTCTCCTTCTGAAGAAATTATTCACATTTCAAGCCAGCAATGCAAAATTTTACTTGAAAAGAATTTATCTGCTTTCTTTCTAAGAGAGAAAACAAGCATCATGAATATCTATGAATGATTAATTTCTATGGTGTTGGGTTTTTGGTGTGTGGTTTAAAAAAACCACAAAAAACCCTCTCATGATGAGCAAAGCCTAGCAGATGGCTAAAAACATTGTGTTGAAATTGCCTTGATATGAGACCTTGCAGAAATAAACACATATATACTTATCTCCTCCTTATAAAACAGGACATTAAAGGATTGTGAGCACTTCATATTCTTGCAAACTTTTAAAAGTGAGTCCAGGATACCCGAAATAATTTCTAATTCAATAACAACTGTGGTGCAATGAAACAAGCATGCTCTACTTGTTCAACTGAAGATCCACCCAGCTGTGTCCTGCCTCTAATAGTTGGTCACAAGTGTACACACACAGGGAAAACAAAGAACAAGGCATGCAGTTATCAGACTTTCCACATGTAATCTTTCAGCCTCCAATTGTTTCCAGTTAAAAAAAATTCCTGAGCATGCTGTAGTTTGTCTTATAAGGCAAAGTCAGTGTATTCATCTTCCAAGAACTTGTCTTGGAAGTGAACATTTTGCACCTACAGCCACCTTTGCTAAGATGTGGCATATGTCTACTACCTGTATTTATTTTGAATCTGTCTTCTACTAACTTGACTAAGTAACATTTAAGTCTCACCTTGGAAGAGACAGTGAATAGTTGATAATACTGTATCCTCTCACAATGTAACTGATTTTTTCAGCTTCTGTAGTTTCTGCTTTTCGACTGTTGAACTGGAAGTATTAAACCAAGTCTTCTTTGAAAACTTAGTGATGTTTTGTCTTTTGTGCCTTGTTCCCTAGCCCTTGCTTTATAATTCCTAACATTTGGATCGGTTTGGGTTTGTTTTTGTTTGTTGGTTTTTTTTGTGGTCCATTCAGTCAGATGAGAACCATCCCTCTGTTTCCCCTGCATCAAACATAAGCCCTACGTCTGGTCCTCTGTATGGTTTTGCTCTGAATATTGCTCCTGTTGTATGGCATTCCTTCCTAACATAAATATAGCTGTATTACTTTAGTAACTCTTACCCACATGTTTGTTGAGAACTTCAAACATCACAAGTCAGACTTCTCTTTGCAGAAGCCATACTTCCAAGTGGACTATATGTAACCAGGCATTCATTAACTCTGTTTTATTGTAGTTGCTACTAAATTTGTCTGGTAAAATCCTCCAGCTTACATGCCTGTAATTCCCTAGAAACTTCAGGGATTGCTTGAGCAACAGAATTATCTCTTAATATCTGAAATACAATGTTTAAATACTTGCCAGGGAAAATACTAATTCACATATTTATTTGTGCATGATTAGAATCCACAATGTTTTCTAAAAGATATGGTCCTTGTTCCAAGGAAAGGAAATTATAGAGATGTTTCCATCCTGGCCTTACATATGGTAAGGCAACAGAAAAGCACATTTTCCCATTCAGCTTTCTGCCCTCCAAAATTACTTAAAAAAAAATAAAGCAGGCATACTACTGAATCGATACAAACATTAACCAGAGATGTGAAGAGAGTCATGTATGCTTCTTCTACATCAACACTCAGAAAGAGAACAATTTGTCCCTGTTCTTCAGCTACCATACTACATACTAAGCTTGCATTTTCTTGTAGAAGGATTAACTGCAATTGCACCATTTTTGATTGCCACAAAGCTGCAGCTTGAAGGTTTGTGGTATTTATTAGACACAGTAGAAGTTATTGAAAAATTCAGAATATCTGTAACCAAGGTAACATTTATCAATTATCAATACTTAAGGAAAAGAGATGTGAAGGCTTATTTCACAGCAATTCTGAAAAATCAATTAAGCAGTTCATATAACACCTCTTCCAGTAAATACTCCCTCACACAGACAAGGTATTTTTTGTTTATAAAATGTTGTTCCCAGCAGTTCCATGTTACTCATGTTCATCCACATTTGGAGTGTCTGCTTAAGCTTGGTTTGGTTGACCAGCTGGCTGCATATAGGAGTGACACAGATGGGCTTGTCCTTTGCTGCAATGGAAGCATCTACCTGCTTCCATGTGTCTAACTTTATGAGATCTTCTATGTGCACCAACTATTATCATAAGAATATTATTTCCATTAAGCTTGCAACAGAGGCTCTCACAATATATTTTTGTTTTATGTTCTGTGTTAGTCACATCTGCAATTATCCAGGTTATCCCCATCTCCTCATTACTCCTCCTTACTTGATTATAATTGAGAGCTGACTAATTGGAACCATAGGTGCAGTTTTAGAGCAAGACATACCCTTTCTGTAGTAATACACAACTTGCCCTTCCTTCCTCCAAGGAAACCATAGGAAATTTATGGCCAACACTCTTCAGCAGAAAGCTTTTAAATATTGATCACATGCAAAAAATCTACTGATAAGTAGAGAAATAATAATTTTTCTTCCCTTCACCTTCCTGTTCCCCAAAGTATCAAAAAACAGAAATTTGACCAATAGACTAAAGACTGCCATCTCAAGAAGGCATCATATAGGAGATACAATGGGGAAGGGACATCTACTTTTGCACCTCACATATTTTTTCAAGTTCCCAGGGGCTGGGTGAGCACATCTCAATATATGCCAGAGCGGTGCTAATTGCTGCTCTAATGCCTGGAGGTTACCTTCTTTCAACAGCTGTTCTGCGGTACAGAAAACAAAGTTGAAAGTGCTCCATCCTTTCAGGCCCAGCTCCTCCTATCCCCTCCCCCAGCAGACTTCCAGGCTGCAGTTTGGGAAAGCCAAGGGGAAAGTGGCTCGAGGGGCTTGTTACATTTCCTTTGAAGCTGAAGATCTACTGCAGAATGAATGCAACACTGCAGACCTGCCCTAACAGACACTGCATAAATAAAGGCAATTCTAATTTTATAAGTAAAGAAAACCAAACCCAAATATGTAATTTTTATCTCATTCTGCCAAATAGCAAAAGAAAAAAAATTATAATAGGCATATTTCTTTGAAATATTTCAAATTTAAATTTGTGTATATACCAGTTTTTAGTCTGCTACTACAACACCACCTACACATATTTAAATATATATATATTTAAAACTAAGAAGTACATTAATGTCCAAAATAATAAGGTACAAGTATAATGGTATTAGAAATAGGGCTCAATAAATACACCTCACATATATCCATTTTTTTTTATTATTAAAATAGTAAATGACAGAGTTAAGCCACAATTACTTCCACACTTTTACTATCAGCAGTGCAAGGGCAAGGAATTTCTAACCTTCACCTTCCCCAGTTGCTCACTAATATCCCTATACCATAGCCAGTTTTATGGGAGAACTGTTTGTGGGGATACTAGGAGGTTGGCTAAAAAATCCTGAACAACAATACCTTTCCCCCCCATTTCTTTCACTGAGATGAAGTAGCTCAGTTGCCTGCTTCAATTCAGAATGGAGCCCAACAGATTATAATACTAGACAAGTGAAGACGAAGTAAAGAGAGGGAGAACACACTTGGGTACACTACCTTCCACAAAAACTGCACCAACATCTTTGCATGATTTTTTTTCAGCTACAGAGATTAGAAAACACTGCTTTCTTATTTATCTTTAAGACTATATTGTCTGTCATGGAAATGTAGTAAGCACTTTTAAAAAATAATGAATTTTCACACAGTTGTACAACTACACTCAAACATTTAGCAGGTTGTTTGGTTTTTTTCTAAATGACAAAATTTATTGGGGCAGAATTAGTTTTAGGCCTGAAGGTGTATGATAATTAGTCCAGGTGAGCCCAGACACTTTTCTGGAATAAACCACCAATTGCATTTGGTGACCATTTAGCAGGTTGTTTGTTTTTTTTCTAAATGACAAAATTTATTGGGGCAGAATTAGTTTTAGGCCTGAAGGTGTATGATAATTAGTCCAGGTGAGCCCAGACACTTTTCTGGAATAAACCACCAATTGCATTTGGTGACAGAGACAGAAGTGAAGCATGTGCACACTGCACTACTATCCCATCACTCTGGCTCAGCCTCATGATGTTTGCACATCCCTTTCACCTTGCAGGCTGTCAAAGCCAGCAGATCAGAGAATCATAGAAATTAAGGGGTTGGAAGGGACCTCAAAAGATCATCTAGTCCAACTCCCCTGCCAGAGCAAGATCACCTAGAGTACATCACACAAGAACATGTCCAGGGATGAGCAAATGCTCAGGACAATCCAGCCAGACAATCTAGCCTGACTCCAGTCATTCCCAGCAGCCATGGGCTCAGACTTTGCTGCCCCTGGAAATAGTTCTGACTCAAAATGATGTTTCCTGCTATGCTTGCTTCTTAACAGTGTTTCTTTTAAGTTCGAAGTCACTGAAGCCTTGAGCATTTATGGCTTTTTGCCCCATGCACCCCTAGTTTTTTCTACACTACTAGAAATCTATTTGGCAGCCACCCCATTCAGCTGCCATCTGCATGCCCTTTCCTGCCAGCTGCACCAATTTAGGATCCTACCTTCCCAGGCAAGCTCAAAGGCAATGCTTCCCAAGAGATCAGTGAGGAAAAAATGCATCACTTCATAGTCCTCAGGAGCTCATATACCAAAACCTTTTTATTAAACACGAAGCAAAAATTACTATTATATTAACATTCACAAGAACAATAAACACAGTTAATCACTAACTCCAAAGTGACAGCAAATATGGACATGAAATGTTACTCTAGGGAGACGACACTTAAATACAGACCCTGGTAGTGGAGTGGGGAAGAAGTGCACTGTAAGAATTCTGATAACTCCCATAATCTGAAATAGGTTTGCTTATGTAGTTTGTATAGTTATGTACTTGGGATACAGGCAAAGCTTTAAGCTGGCACTAGATTTATAGACAAGTTTAAGTATTACCTTCAAAATATCTCTTTATAGCAAAAATACTAACAAAATCTTAAACACGGTAGAAGCCAGTCTTAAAAATAAGGAGTAAGGTGTAAGATGTTCCACATTTCTAAGTAAATGCAGAATGTTTTAAGCACTGTTAGAAACATAAAGGTAACATTTTAGCCACAAAAGAGGTGTGAAACTTGTTCTCCTCTACAGTATTTGAATGCTATTGTGTAATATATTTTGGAACATCCTTAAAATGAGGCAGATCACATTAACACTGCTCTCACAGGCACTACTGAAGCCATAAATAAAACAGCAGCTCCAGCCAGAGCACTAAAACTGTTTTATAATTCTGAAATTAGCAATATCATGTTCTTATGACATACTTGCCCACTATATTATCATTATACAACTAGTTTTCTCTGTTCCTTCAGGTACTGGTAGTTTTCCCAATAAACAGACTTATAATATGTTTTGGGAACACTTATTTTGGGTCAACATTTTCAATATGAACTCATTGTCTCCATGAAGCAAGGAAATATTATAATCCATTAATATATCTTTCAACAAAAAGGATGAAATCTTCCCCTGGTTAGGCTGATAAACACTTTGGTGTCAAAACTAAGCCTCTTTATCATGATAACCCAGAGTAATGGTCTGCTGCTCCAGGCACTTTATCTACTTTACAGATGAAAAATCAGTTCTACTTTCATGGAATTAGATTAATGCCATAACAGGAAATACTTCTGGGGCTGAACTTGCTTCATGCCTTCAAAGCTGGCTGTAAATTTAAAATACTTCCTGAACTCAAAAGATAAGACAGGAGAGAAGGAAAAAGAAAAACAGTGGAGTGACCCTCTTTCTGAAAAAATATTGCTTCCTGAAAAAGCTGTCGAAAGCTACTTGCTAAGGGCATTGTGCTATGGAAGACCCAGGGCAAGTCTAGTTTAGTTGAACATGAGGATTCTGGGTATATATCAGACTATTGGCATAAATCTGTTCCTTCCATAATCCCCTTTGATGAACTTCTTTTTTTAGTCATCTGCCTTGGCAAAAGTTAAGCAATAGCTTTCTCAGCTTTTAGCAAATACAAAACAGCTTGTTATTTTATGTACAATATTTTTCAAAGAGTACAGTTTTACTAACTTTGAAAAATGCTGATCCGAAGCCTTAAAACTGAATTTCAACTCTGAAAATGGACAACAAGCAGCAAATTGAGTAACACCTTTTCATATATATATATATAGATAGATATAGTCTTACAATAATAGATGTAAGTAATTCTTAAGAGAGAGTTCCCATTTATAGTAGCAGAACCTGAAGTCTAATACAAAATATTATTATAAAGGCAGATTTTAGGGAATTCTGGGTTACGTTTATTAGGATAGGAAAGGTTTTCCTTAGTTCCCTTTTCCATCAGACTGTATCTACTAAAGAGTCCTTTTTTTCTTCTTTGTGGCACACTTAAGCGCCTGGAATATCACATCACTAAAACCTCAGGCTCAAACATCTTAGTAAATTTTACAATTATGTACTGAATAACTGTAAGATTTACATACTCAGAACGTTAATTTAGAGAATCTGAGAAAAAGAATGTATCTGATTTCCACCCATTTGTCTCTTGAGTAGATCAACAGTTGTGCCTACTTGGGCCAACATTTTTATGGATCATGTAAATTCCTTCTGCCTTTTATGTTTACTGACCAGTACAAATCTAAAACCAGCACAAAGAGATGTTCAGCTATCATCTTGTAGGCATTCATGTTCAGGCTTCCATGCTATATGGCAAGAGCTACACACTATTTCTGAATGTCAACTTTACTCCCAGATTTAAACATGTAAATAAAAAGCTCATCCACAAATCACCATCAGTCCTCAAAGAACACAACAGATCCACAAGATGCATGGTTTGCAGCTCTCTATTAATCTCTAAGCACCAATTTAATCAGTAGAGTAGGAATAACTACAGAGGTTTGCTAAAGATGAAGGGGAGATGAGAGAATGCTGTGAAAAGGGCACATAAGTAATGCAACCAACTGAATTTTATGACAGAATTGTGTAAAGCATGCATTTGCACATTCTGGAGATCAGCTTGAAGGTGAAACATGCACACTGTTGTTTAAACGTTCAGGACGACTGTAACAAACCAGTTATTTTTCTTAGTAGAAACAAACTTACAGTATGCTTGAGGCCAGGAAATAGAAGGAAAAAAACATCCAAAATCTATTTTAAGATGCCTTTGCAATGCATTCTACCCTAAATGCCCATTATTTCCCCCACATATTAAAACCATACACAATAGGCAGTTCTCAGATTTGTTTTGAAAGATTGCAATATTGCTACCAGCATTCCTTTTGCTTATTTATAAGTTTTCAAGATCAAGTGCTTTATCCTGAAAACCTTATGCTATGGCAGAAACATCCTGCAATTCAGGGAAAAACATGCTTAGCACCAGGGAAATGCAGCATTTCAGACTAGCTTTACTCAAGTAAGTTAGTACTCTTAAAAAACACACAAATTTGTGTAGTAAAATTGTCCTGTGAACCAACTGCCCTGGAAGGAATTGTAAGTACATGGGGCCAGTTAATGCAACAATAGGACTACCTGCCTCTAGGATAAAGCAATTTTGCTAAACAAGATATCACTGGGATTTAAATCCTTTAGCAGTTATACTGATTGATGAAGACAGTTAGACAGAACTAAAGCTTTAGTCTTGTGTATTTTCCACAGGATTCAAAGGCAAAATGTATTATCACACCTGCATATTTATCTGGGCAGCCTTAGGGAGCACAATATAACCTTGTCCACTCACTTCTATAGAAATATTTTATACTGACTAATTATTAAACAATAAAAGCACCAACCTCACAAGAAAGTTAAATTATGACAAATTAACAGTGCTTTTTCTACGAAGTGGCAAATATGTGAAAAAGTAGTCACTATTAAAAAAAGGTAGAGTATTACAGTAACAAAAAACAAAACAGGAAAAAAATCTTAAGAAACAAACTACTTAGTTGTCCTGGTTTGAGCCAGGATGAAGCCAATTTTTCTTTTTACTGATTTTTTTTTTTCCTTCAGTAAGCTTTCTTGTAGCTAGCAACAGTGTGTTCTGCTAGGCTGATAAGACAGTGGAATGTTTTTCTAACTACTGAGGCTTCAAGGCTGCACCTGCACTCTGCCGGCTCAGACACTACGGGGAGATCTGTGACCCCCCCGTAGGAGGCTGAGTTAGATAGACAGCAAAATTGGCCAAAGATATTCCATTCCATATATCTACGTAAGCTCAGAGGAAGGTCAGAGACACAGAAGACAACTTCCTTCCTTCTTTTTCTTCCCTTTTCTTCCGTCCATGGCCGGTGTCCAGGGAGGACTCTGTTCATCCATCACCGTCAATCCTCAGGCTTGATCTCTCGTGACCCCCATAACTCTCTGCTTTCTCCAGCAGCAACTTCGGGATTCCTCGGGACTCTTCCCAGTTCAGGGAAGTGCTGTGGGAGTTGCTGGGGTGGGGGGAGGCGAGAGGCTTTTGCCCATACCTGAATATATATCTGTATAGAATTGTATATATTTTCTTGTATGATTCATTAGTGTTTTAATTAAAGCTGTGCAGTTTAGTTTTCAATCCGGCCAAGTCTCTCTCTTTTTCTCTCTCTCCTTCCCTACCTGGGTTGGGGGGGAGGGGGGATCGAGAGCATTGTTGTCGGACCTAAGTCAAACTGTGACATTAGTAAACTAATTTTCTTCAGGTTGTTTTTTTGTTGTTGTTGCTTTGGGACTTGGGTTTTTTTTGAGGGACAGATCTGTTTTGCTTCATGGAAGACACACTGAATCTGAGACTTTGCATTTTCTACAAATAAATATGTCAGCTTTGATGTTGGGATTGCTGACAAGCAAGTTTACTACAATTGACAGCAACCATGCTCTGAGACACTTGTATAGGATGTCAGCACTACAGAATTGTGAAGTTTCCATGGAACACTCTACAAGGTTAAGATAGTACTGTACTCCATCTCTACTTCCACAACACTTCCTTGCATTAACAGACATCTGTTAGTTTTCTCTTTCTTTCTGCAGCACAGACA
Organism: Chaetura pelagica; assembly: GCF_000747805.2. Taxonomy (NCBI): domain Eukaryota; kingdom Metazoa; phylum Chordata; class Aves; order Apodiformes; family Apodidae; genus Chaetura; species Chaetura pelagica. Next base: position 2,481,576 of record NW_009953758.1, read on the forward strand.
TTGATCTTGCTGCTATGAGCTGAAGACCACACATGAAAATACTGAGACAAGACAAGCCACAGGTCTCTTAAATGAAGAACCATTTGGATCCTCTTTATGGAAAAATATGAACGAAAGACACTGCAATGCTCAAAGGCATATTTCAAGAATACAGTAATTGGTTTAATCCAAGTTAAAAACATCATTATGAAAGAATTAAGCTCCTTTGTGAAATGGATCAGTGACATAGAAACTTCAGTGGGAGACTTCAGCCTTATCAATTGCTCACACATGAAGGAAGTTTTTATAAATTAACACTGCTCCTGTCAGAATTATTTTATATTTGCATATGTTTAACAAAATTTTGCCTTCTACTGCCTACATCCTCTAGAAAAAGAGCAAACATTTTTGTCTTTTTATTAAAAAAAAGCCAGAGAAATACTGCTCTCCTAAACTTCAAACCCTCAGCTTAATAAAGGGAGGCATTTCAAATATGAGTAGAAGCTGTGCCTTTTACTTCTTGAATTTTTCCCTGTGAAGTTTATTAATTCAATTATTGTAATACATCAAGTTCAGAGTAGGACAAGATCCATAAGCGGAACACGTGGTCGTGACAGACACGAGCTGTAACACTCATTCATCTACTGGTGTCTGTATTTGTTACAAAAGGAGTGGCAGACTCCACTTGAGTGAGCTTAAATAATGCTTTTCTGCCCAACATGGATACCACATCAACATCCAGTTTTGTGAGAGACTAATCTTCCAGAAAATATTTGTTTTAAAATACTCAGTATGTTGGAACACTCAAAGTTTGGTAGATTTAAGATAATACTCTTCAGATTTTCCTCTGAGAATATATACTGGGTATTTATGAGCAGGTTTGTTATATTATCAACATGAATTCAGAAGGGGAAAAAAACAATTATTGAGGTGACAACAATGTTACTGCTAATTATTAGCCCTTTTTATGGACAGAATTTTTTTAACATTTCAGAATTCAATTCCAAGTATGGACATTATCTTTTGGACTGTTGTCCTGTGGGTGGTAACCTACAAGGGAAGGAGAAGACTGGCAGCTGGATGCATTTTGCCACAGCACAAACAGTTGTTATAAAATATACAAAATATACAATAAAATTCCAGTTAGAACAACTCAGTTCCCGCTAACTTAACTACTTGGAATGTGGGTGCTGACAAGCTCCACAGTAAGACTTCAAATTCTTTGCCACATATAATTATCTGCCCCACAAGGACTGATCAGATTTAGCATAACTGCTTAGGAAACATAAGGGATAGTAATCTAGCGTACTGGTGCAGCTTACAGTGGAATGAGCCACAGAACCATTTTGTCACACACAAAATACAGTCACGCCAGGGCACACATAATAACTGAAGTGGTATTTTGTACACTGTGTGTCCACCCTCACTCAAGATAAGCAAACTTCAGTGTATCAACCCGAGTTTAGAAAAACTGACCTAGCTCTGTTGTGTAAATATACATTACGTCCTTGCATAGTATCACAGAGCCTTTTTAGGGAGCACTCTCAACCCGAGTGCACAAATTCTACATTAAAATTTATCACTAGCAAGTTATGTATGTAAAATTATTGCCAGGTTATACTGACAAATGTATTCCTGTAATTCAATAACAGGTGTCAAGAACATGGGAACATTTTTGGGAAAAAAACTGTTTAGCATGTCTGTAGAGGAAAAACTCTAGAAAAGCATCTCACAGCAGCCAGCCAGGGTAAAACACCCATATTGTTTATACTGTGGTGCAACTAAGACCATATCCAAAGAAAAAGAAATATAGGCATACAGGCTTTTCTAAGGCCTGGGCAGAAATACAGCTCATTCACATGTCACAAAAGTCATACTCAGACTACTTAAGAAACCAGGAACATTGCAAAAAAAAGCATGCCACAAAGCACTGCTGCATGCCCACAACATCCACCTCCACTTTCTACTGTTTATTTTTTAAGTATTTGTTGATTACTCTGTTACACTATCCATAAAACTCACCTTACAAATCATAAGTAGTCTGTACAACAGCCAGTACAAATATTTGCTGTGGTATAAAAATAGAATTTGTAAGGCTGATTTTATATCCTCATTTTGAGTAAAGCTACAGGTAATTGCCAGGGTTAGGTGCGGGAGGGCATCATTGTGATAAAATTCTTCTCAGGATATAACTGATTCTTTGCAAATCACCCACTGTTCTGGCATTAAGGCATGTGTAGCAGTCAATGTTTTGTAAGTACTACGTTTTCCTTTTTTTATGTTTGTTTTCAACTTATTTTACTGGATATACAATAATCTTAACTTTTTAAGTAGCACAAGTTTACAGTCTTGGGAGAAAGCGTTCATATCCACGTATGCTTTGTGAGCTGATTAAACAATCTAAAACAAATCCACGAAAAACCAACAACTAAAAAGCTTGGCATGGCGATTAAAAAATGGGGTAAATCAATGTAAGTAACTCTGATAACATTTTCCTTTTTTTGAGCAGGATTTTCTACTTCACAAAACCTAACCTATCTAGACACCACCTACAAAACAGCAAACTGACTGGGAAGCATACAGTTTTCTTCACCTTGCCCTCTTAACTGGCAGCTCCAAAACAGACATACAGACTCAGGCCTCAAGACAGGTACTATTCTCACATGCTGTCAATTATTACCACTGCTTTTGTCTTTACCTTCCCAAAATCTAAGTGATTTTTTATTTTCTTGTATCTTTTAATTTGCAATTCTCCATCCCCAAGAATATTTATGTAACTCTATCCTACATTTTCCACAGCCATTCAAATGAGTAAAAAAAGGTTTTCTGTTTTAATATGAGGGGATTGAACTAGGAAAAAAAAAAATTAACACTCCCTCAAGGTTTGCCTAACTTGAGAAAAACCCATTGCTCAGCAAGTACAAAAAGCCCAAAGAAAGACTCTATATTAAGATTAGGAAATAAATCTAATAAATTACAATCATAGATCCTTGTCTGAAATCAAGTGTTCAGATCTTGGGAGGCAGAAACATGTCTCCATAACTGCAGGCAGATTGAGTGTACAAAAAGAGAGGAAGAAAACAGGGATCATGAAATTTAGAGCTTAGGTGCCACAAACATGCGAAGAACATATGTTGTTCACAAAATTAAGATATACTATGTTTAATATAAGAGTGAAAAAAGGAAAGATAAAGTTGCTAAGAGAAAATAGAAGTCTATGCACACATGCTGTATTTAGGCTTGTCCACACAGGAAAATGAATATACAATAAGCTAGAGAGTAATACAGTATGTACTCCATGATAACTTCTAAAAAGGTTATGCTTGGAGTTTATCCATGTTTTCAGTATGAAAGTATATACTATATCACCTCAAGCGAGGTTTGCATTCAGAGTGCTCATGTAATAGCAGAGCACCTACCATGCTATAAACTCGCATTCTTACTCACTATTTCCTGCTTTCTGCAGGCAAGCCTTAGGACTCAACAGCCTTTGCACATATTTGCCTATTTCACTTCAAAAGTAAGATGTGTTTCCTCACAACTTACCTGTGCTAACGAGATTCCTGTGGGGTAAGCCATGGCATTCTACATTCACGTCATTGCTCACTCCACATTGACCATCTCATATGAATGTACCCTTTCTACAACAAACAGCTTAACTTCCAGTGTCACGGAGGAGACAGAGAACAACTGCTCACTGTCTGTCATACTGTGGGGAGTAAAGGAGACCAAATAAATCTAACAGGTGGCAAGATCAAAGCAAAAAAAAATATACGTCAGACATAGAGAACATAGAGTGTATGACTTGTTATTCCCAGATGCCACAAATTCAGAAGTTCAAAAAACTATTATTTACATTTAGTTAGGAAAAACTCAAACACTCCAAGAATTCCTGAGCAACATGCTATCACCTTTACCTGAGGAAGACCTTAAGATGCAGATTACTGAAAGCTGAGAGAGTATTTTGTGCAAATTTTAAAGAAAATAAACAGTATGTAAATCCTAATTTTATCTATGTTTAAATACCTAATGAGAGTGACAGAAGAGGAAGGGGCAAAAAAGGAGTTCATTTAATCAACATCATTGATTTAAAGCAAGTTGAGGGGATGGGGTTAATTCTTTGTTTTGGATTTAAAAGGAAAATCAATGACAATAACTTTGTCAGACCCATGTCTGAACAGTTGTATTAAACAACCTCCCTATAACTTTGGAGAGCATCTTAAACCATCAAGATCAATCAGAGCACAAAGTACTCCTAAACAAAGCATTGCTTAAAGTACCCCAACTCTCATTCAGCTAAAACCAACTGTCAATACTCCTGTTATGTCACAGCTGGAGCAGCATGGTCATTTCTGAAAGAAGACTTAACCAACTGCTTTCAAACCAGTTGTAAACAGCTACAAATGCATGTTGCATCAGCCTCGAAAGTGGTAATAAATGTTGTGCATTTCATAGCAAGTTAAGTAGTTTTCTTCATTAATCTTACATATCCACTTCTTGGGAAAATACACTTAAATCCACAGGAATTTCACTAAATCAAGCAGCAACTTGAAAGTGTGCTTAATTTTGCATTTGACTTGCAAGTATCTGCAAACTTACTATTATCTGAAATGAAATTACCTTTTCAACTTTTTTTTATTAGCCTGCTGAAGTCAGATGACAAGCTATCTTTTGATTAAAAGACGAACCCACTGTAACATTACAAAATCAAATACCTGTTATGAACATATGACAGTGTTTATTAATTTTTAAAGAAAATTAACAAGTGTACAAAATAGTCAACTTAATGCATCAAATAGTTCTAAAGTGATCACGTGGTCTTACTAGCATATAACAATCTCATAAAAATCTGTGATATATAAAACAAAAATATAAGCAAAACTGGAGAAAAAATTACACCTAGGTTTACCATTTGAATTACCAACCATACTCACTCACATTAGCACAAGGCAAACCAACCACCATCAGTCTGAGGCTCTAAACAACCAACATCACTGAATTTCAACCACATATGCCTTGAGAAAATGGTTTATTTACTTTATTGTGTTTAACCTTTCAGGAAAACCACACTGTAACCCAAATGGGATATCCCGCATCCTAACAAAGTATCTTAACTATGTTGAATGAGAACACAAGCAGCATTACTCACAGTGCATTGAACTCCTTTATAACATGCTTTTCACTCCCTCATTCAATTTTCTTCCATACGGCAAAAAAAAAGTCACACCTCCTATGTATGACAAACAGCTGCAGATTCCACTGTTACTGCTGTTAAGACAATTTGAGGACTGTGGGCTACCATATCCTGCAGCTCATCAGCAAAAGAGATGCTGAGAATGATAAGAATTTTTTTTGTATTTTACATCAAATTGCAGTAAGTCACAGAAGTCTTCCATGTGGCACAAGCAAATTAAACTCTATAATAAAATACAAAGTATAGAGAACACTACGATGACGAAGGCTGAGGTCAAAGGAGATTTTTAAAAAGGATGTCTCTCTGGAGAAGAAATCAATCACCTTTGCAGCATAAGTCCTCTGCTTCCACACATTTGAAAACCCAGATTTTATCGCCAACGTGGCAGTAATCTTTTTAATGTGGCAAGTTAGAGGGAACAAAGATGACAGAAAAACAAAATCAAATTTTTCTGGCCCATTACTACCAAACCAGCAGAGAGTGTTTTGAGGCTGAGGGATCAGTGGTGTTTCATTATTTGAAACATTATGCCAAACAAGGCTATAAAAATAAAACAAAGACAGATCAACCATATGTGTGTCCTTTTATAATGCATTTTAGACAATAAAGTACTTGATATCAGACATTAGAAGCAAAGAGCTTTTTCTACAAAGTTCAATGTACGAACCAGTGTACTGAGAAATTTTAGGAATGCTGCCTTCTCATCAGAGGTTTTGGTAATTAAAAAGCTTTATGGCAATTACAACGGAAAATGAGTCATTATTAATAATCCTTAACATCTGGGTAGAACTGGGTAGTTTATTATAACATATTCTCAAACATTTGTGGCTTTTGTGACAATAAACACTACTGACATGGAAGATGAACACACGTTTCACAAGATTTCTAAAAGCTCTTCATGAGTTTTAAACAAGAGAGCTTAACTTCAGAACTGCTCTTGTGCCTGCTCTTATGCGTGTGTTATCAGTCAAATATGAACCCCTTCCATTTTGCATGGGGTTTATTTTTGTACCGTCACCCACTTCAGGGTAACAATAATTTCTGAGTATTGCTAGGCAAACTTACCAGTGAAAGCAAAGAGAACTCCGAAGCAAATATTACTCATGTCGAATTTACAGCTAACATGTTATGTGTTTCATCAAAATTTCCAAATTTAGGCAGAGCTCTTCAACTTGAAGTGACTATAAACAGACTCTAGATTTAGCACAAAAATCTGTACATGATTATATCTAAGATTTTGCCGCATTAATAACGCAAATTTTTATTCTTTTATGTCATAATTATTTAATCTTACTTCACTTAGAATAATTTCAGCACATACACAAAATGTAAGAGTGCACACAATGTAACTGATTTTTCTTCTTATTCAGCTGAGCTACCGTTGCCCTTCTAGTCTAGATGAATCACTCCGCAACACTGGTGTTTTACCAGTGACTGTATCAACAACCAAGCTTCTTATCTCAATCCCCTTTTACTTACTGTACTAAAACCAGAAACTAATTTCCATTGGACATTTGAAATTGGCAAAACCAAAAACACATATATGCTACCTAAAGGGCACTTACTCAATAAGACTGTCACGATCTGTGACCTATTATATCTCCTTATTGGAGTGTATTAACTTATCAGGATTTGCTGAGAGATCCACACGTGGGTATCGCCTCACACAGAGGATACAGGAACTTATGTCCTGACTTTTTTGAGTGAATAACTCGCTCAGTGCTTACTAAATTTCTAACAACAGCAAGGTTTATTGTGGGGAAAACAAAGCAATTTGGGGCAGGAGGTTCAAAAGGAGTGATTACAACACATTAAACATATATGGGTACACCTTAGTTACACATCTTATTCACGTGAGGGAAGCAGAGGGGAGGGGTATGCCCGAATGGCTGGATTATATTTTCTCCTATAATCTGGGGTAGCCGGAATTGTCTCACCACGGCAGTGCAGGTTCGATGAGCTGGGTAGCAAAGAGGCTGCGGGCACTC
>NW_009953758.1:2489238-2502861 GCF_000747805.2 Chaetura pelagica
GAGGGGCGTGCCGCGCTGCCTCTCTCATGGGGTTCTTCGGCGCCAGTTTTGCATTTCCGGGCTTTTCAGCCAATCAGACGGGACCTAGTCCTGCCCCTGCTTCCGGCCACGGCTCCTCCCCTGCAGCAGCTGCTCCCCCCCCCCATACACACACAGAGGGGGTTTCCTGCCGTGTGGAGACACCGTTTTAAGTCAGTTTTGTCGGCTGACTCAAAGGACATTTCATGTTTGTGTAAGGAAATACCTGGTCCTTCACAAAGACTTATTTTAATTTTGTTTTTCTTGCTTTCAGAGTCTTCTAGCTACTAGTGGAAGAACCTTCCATAAGTTAAAAAACCCTATTTTCTATTAATTTAAAATTGGAACCTACATACTGTAAAAAATATAAAAATTGAAAACTTAGCTGAATTGTAACATGATGACAATACAATACTGTAAAACTGATGCAATATTAAGTAGTATCTATTTACAATAAAATGTAGGCAGCTACTTTTAGAATTACAATATATATGGTACTAATAAGATTGAAAAGATAAGATGGTGATTGGACTTAGATGTTTGATAAAAATCTCTTACTATGACAATTCTGCTCCATTACTATTAGGAGAAAATTACTTTACAATTCCAAACTTATGCAGCAATTGCATATGCACAAATACATTTATCTTCTGAGCAGAAAGGAGGAAGCAAGAGCAAAGTGTCTAAGGTTTGCTACTGTCTAAATTAACTGGCGTGAAATGAGGAGAATTGGGAAAAATGTGGCAGTGCTCTTCCTTCCTGACAATATGTCACTCAGCACCAAATATGGCGTACTCTGTCAAATGGTAAAAATTATTCTTTGAATGGGGAAACAAGGGGAGGCAAGGATGACACTGACTCCATGTTATATGTGTGTATTGACTATGATTAAATTATAGTGTTATAGTAATTACAGCCATAAACAGCCTTCAGTTTAGAAAACAGAATTAATGTCCTGGGTAGCACACTAGGTGTTGTCTTCTACATGTGAAATTCTAAATCCACCCTTTAGTTTCTTCTTTATTATATATTAATACATTGTAGAGACAGAAGCAAAAGTTTTGCCTTCGGGGCAAGTATTAACTACTGAGTCTCTTTCTAGTTGGCAATAGAGGCTTAAGACAATTATGGCTTAACAAAATCTATTTTCAAATCTAAAACCAATAAGCTTGAACACTGTAGAAAACACAGTAAATGCTCTGCCAAGGTTCACAAATGTGTGTGAGCTGTACCTATTTTATTCACATCACAATTTTTCTGAAAATAAAACATTAAATCACGTGTATTCTTTTTATGCAATGTTGTAACACATCCAGGAACCTTTTTTCATAATATATAAAGATTTCTACTTCTCTTTTTCACCTCTAACACTTTAATCTTACTTTTCATTATTGTTCACGTTTTTCTTCCCTCACTAGGTCAAAAATCAAGAACTAAATGTGCAAGACATGAATCTTTTCAACTTAAAAGCTGCAACAGTAAATTATCAGTTCAAAGCTCCTCTTGGTCCAGTATTACATCCCAACAAGTAGCCACAAGTGGATGTCTAGACAAGAGTGAAACACCACAAACAATTATCTTCCATCTGCCAACAATTTTCAGCTTACAGGATTTCCTACAGAGATGTGCAGTTGCAGAAAGACTCAAGTACTCTTCTGATACTCCTCCCTGTCAAGTCAGTGGTGACGTAACTGCTAGCGATAAGAAAATTAGCAGACACAATCAGATTATACATTCATTGGTAAACTAATTTCCAGAGTTATATCAACGTTCGGTTCCTCAGTTACATGATCTCCACATTACTCTCAAGTGCTTTTGCTGCTGACCCCCTATCCTCCAACCTATAACACTTCATCAGCAGAGCAGTCAGGACCACTTACTCAAAAACAACAACAACAAAAACTTTGAAATTAACTTTTCTTACAGATAAGATGAATTCAATCTAGTGCTGGGGAAAAGACTACTGTAGCAAACAGCAACCTCTAAAGGGCAGCAGTATGCCTGTATATCTATATTCTATAAAATAGGGTGTTTGGTTAGGGATCATGTCTGCAGTTGAGTATAGAATTGATGTTCTAGATGGACTGAATAAAGTACAGAATGTGCCTCCAACTACAGAGCTTTCTAATACCCTTTTCTGATACTTATCTACTAAATTATAATATTGAATGTTTTCCATTGCTCCTTTTACCACTGTACAACACTTTGTAGCAACTCTGCAATTGGGCAGATTACTATATGGGCATTTTTGCTCAAAAGAAAAAAGATGACACCTGATTTCAATTCCAGTAATATAGTTTTGTCATCATACTGATAAACTAGGAACTTCCTACATTAATATTCTGATGGTTTGGGGATTTTATAAGAGGAAAGAAGTTCAGTGCTTTCAAAATAATTAGAACCTGATTATTTTATTTAACTTATTTACCATATGACTGTTCAAACATTTGATTCTGCTGCAATACAAACTTCACAGTATTGCATATAAAAAAAATAAATTAACATTTTCTGTCCCAATTCCATGAACATTTTACACTTGTGCTGTTACTGAGAAATGCATTAGAGGCTGGTCACATGATTTCCTTCTTGTCAACAAATGATGGCTCAATTAGGCAGATAAGAATCTACAGCCCTCAGCAGAAACTGTCCAGCCCATTCTCAGCAGCATAAAGAGACAGCACTAGTTCTGGAGAATGAATACTTGCTACCCTTTATATACATGCTCATTTAAAATTTGTCTTTTTCTTCAAAGAAAATTGGAACCTTCATGTTGCAATTTTTCAGTCACTTACAGTTTGGATTTTTTTTTTTATATTCAGGTATAGTTCATTATTAAAAATCAACAGAGTGGTGAGGAAATTTAATTTTAGCACATTGCTATACTAATTCCAAATCACCTCTCAGAAATAAGATATCTTAGAAAGTAAGTTAATAAAAACTTTCCATGTCCTTAAAGGACATGGAAAACTCACATGTAAGGATGAAATTCATTCTCACCTCACTTTGCCGTGATCAAGTGACTTGTGAACACCATATACAAAGACTGCCAATGACAGTAAGCACAGCTGTAAATAAAATTTTCTCCTGAGTGGTCTCAATGGATGGTAGGGTTGTCTCTGCTTCATTCCAATTACTCTCACCATCTTTCATGTCCACTGTCATTGTTTTGCTGAATTTATTAATTTTAACCTCACCATGAAGAGAAATCTATTTAAACATACTGTGGTATGCAGATTATGCAGAGAAAAAGACATAATATTCAGTACTTCCCTTATTTTTCCCATTTCTTCCATTTGTCTCATTCTTTAAGATTTCATGACTCTTGCTGATGCTTAGCCTTTACTTCTAACAAAACACCTCAGTGTTGTTCAGCACCAATTATATACTCCATATGGTCTTAAAGAGACATGTTCAGAGGCATATGCTGAGGCATATTTCATGCTAAATACTGTTAACTGCTGTTCCCCACCATTTTCAAGTTTGCAGGAAAGTATTGTTATATTGCATCTGTCAATACCACACTTGGCAAAAAACTATGAGGAGAAGTGGTATTCTGCAAAGCAGCATTATTAACTCTCGCATAAAAAGTGGTAAGTCAGATCTCATCTACAGCTCGTCAAGGGCTAGAATTATTATTAGGTACATACTACACATGAGGAACCTTGTGGTTTATAAAGGGCTTTTGTTCTATGGGCTACGAGGTCCGAGTATACTGATACTTACGGTTAATATTATGGCCAGGTATGCATTAATTGATTTTGTCTGAACAGCTGCATCATTTAGAAATATGAAAAAAACACATTGTCCTTAACCAATGTAGTCTTGCCAATAAAAACTTTGGTTCAAGTATGATTAGTCTGGAAAGGTGAGAGCATTTCTGCTGGTATAGCAGCTGTTAAACTGTATCCACATTAAGGGTGCTTATGCCAGAGAAAAGTGTAAATCCCCAGGAGGGTTTTCCATAGCAGCTGCATCAGCAAAATCCTTCTATTGTGGACAAAATCTAAGTGCCTTTAGTTTTTGTTTAAGTCAAACCTTTGCAAGGATCAGTACTGGTGTTTTAGTCTTGCTCATAGTGCAAAAAGCTTGTTTCAGCAGTCAAGCTCTACCTGCTACCATGATAGTCCGGATTTGTTTTAAAAAGAAACAGTGTCCACTTCTATTTCTCCACCTTAGACAGCAGTCATTATTGATTTAAAGAACTCAGTTCTTCCTTAAATATTCTATCCTTAATTAAAGGAAGAAGAAAAGGAAAAAGGAGGAAGATCTTTGTTTTGACCAAACCAGTCTGAAGCACATTTACACAGCACACTGCTAATTGAGCACTAGCCCCACAACTAGAAAGCCACACCACAAAACCTGCTCAACCCTGACTTTTAACACACAGTTCTGTTTAAAAATAAACTCAGAAAACACCATGAAGATCTCAACTAAAGCAGATGTCCCCTAAGAAAGGGGAAAGGTCTTTTTCTCTGTTGCACCGTTGTCAGTCCAGGACCTGTCTTACGTCCCATAACCTCTTTGAAATGAATTTCCAGAGCCTGTTTTTGAAACCAGTCAATTCCTGTTTCAAATAAGCCCAATAACAAACAAGACTGGTTGGACTCAGCCTTCTGCCTCCTAAAGGACTAAAGAATCTATCAGAGTTTTAAAAAGCCCAGTCTGCAAGTCATACTATTCATATGTTTAGTATCACTGAAAATCTGTGAAGAAGCATTTTTGCAAGTTTTTTTTACTCTAAGTACACAATAAGCACAATGTAACACACAAATTTACTTGATACAGATTTTTAGGATATTGATTACCTACACTGTAAAACCATTTTTAATCTTTTAAATTACAATTGTTACTTGCACAATCAAAAAGTAGCCTCTTAAGGTTCCTATCCTGCTTGCAACTTCAGCTAGTTCAAAAGTCCGGTAGCCTACAGTGTAGACTGCTATTTAGTACAGGTAAGTTTTTGAGCTAAGAGGAAGCGTATATTAATCCCCTTGCACTATGTACACATATTTCAGCATTCTATAATTTTAGTGCAAAAGTTAGTCTTTGCAATGATAAGCACAACAGAGTGCTCAATTCAAAGCAAATAATTAATCATAACTTGTTGCAAGAAAAAAAAATATTTGTATTTAAGCAACTGAACTGTCCCTATTACACACACAAATAATAAATGAAACTGTAATTTCAACTTCAGACCTAGTCGTGGGCTCCCATAAGATGCTTAACTCAGCTCTCAGGTAACAAGCACGTAGTTTTTACTTTTAAAAAATTAACCTTCTTCATGTAAACCAGAGCACAATCACTGTAGTATTTACATGTGGTTTTTACTGCAACATCTAATGACAGACACAAGGAACATATATTTCAGGGTTACAGAGATTACATCTCCACATGTTGATTATCAATTTATTATAAATTTTTATAGTCAGCATCCAAGATAAGCAAATTACCTTAAATTACAAAATCCATAAATTTCAGGTTTTAGTCTTAGTACTTTTTCTTAAATTAATTATTACTTTTAAACCTTATCAGAGAAGTACTGAAATGAAAAATAAGTCAAGATAGAACCAACACTTTTTCAGTTAGAGCTTCTAACTCCTTGATTTGCTGGTGCTTTAGCTTTGAGATTTTGCTCTAACAAAGTTGACAAGATAAAACAAAATTCTTGTGCTTTCATAAAGAGAGCACCTAATAAAGACAGACATGCAAGAGGACCTGCAGTAAAAATTTCCCCTCAAATTGACTCACCTCATCCCTTAGAACATGAAGGATTCCCTTTTTAATTTACATTTAATTGTGTGTTAGCTCTGCCCATACTTTAAGTATGATTTGAGACTCAGTGTCCCTAAAGGCAGAGGCACCTCGGAGCAGAGATCCCTGTAGTGATCTGCAGGCAGGTCCTTGTCCCTGGTGGCAGGACTGGCCCTGGCAAGTGCCACTTCTCACCACTCCCCAGTCTGCTACAAAGCCCTGTTCAGCCTTTGCAGATGAGTAGCTTGCGACCAAGAGACGGATTTAGTATTTCAACAGATTTACAAATTTTACCAGTGAAATAAAAGCATGTCTTTTCCCCTCTTCCATCTCCCCAAAAAACAACATACAATCGCAACCATTATGTCAATGAAAATTAGACACTGGGTTTATCTCTGTAGGTATCTATCAAATGCAAAGCTCACACCACATCTTTGGAGTTATAATGATGTTTTATCATTTTAATTACAAACACTTTGAAAAAAATCCCTAACGTGTACCAATTGGGGTGGTCTAAATTAACAGTAGCTTCATAGCCCAAGAGTAGCAAAAATAGATTGAGCTACCAAATTTCATCGTAGTTATAGCAGCTGTCTTCTTGCCTCAGGGAACCTGGGTATTTAACAAAGCAGACAGCTTGGCACTGGCATCTGATTAGTAATGTGGGTATTGCTGGACAGAGCAGTTCTATTGTTCCACTGTTTGATTAGGAATTTGGAGAGCTATGGCATCATTTAGCTTTTATACCTAGCTTCTGTATGTTCACTTACAGGAACTGTAAAAGGATATTTTCTCACTTATCACTTGCTGCAAGTAGGGAATATTGTCTTGAACATGACCAATGAAACATGACAGGATTTAAATGTCAGGGTCAGTTGCCTTCCCACTTCTGTGCCAAAATTTTGTTAAATCAACTGCATAAGTTTTTTTAATTGGGGAGAAAAATGAGTAAGGTGAAAGACTCTTCTTCCCTTTAGCACAGGATACAAATAATTTGCAATTTAAAATAATTTAAAAACAATTTATTGCAGCTCAACTTTATAAGCGAAAATTTATTTTCACAAAAGAAGCCTCAGAGGAAAAATCCATTTCTGGATTTCTGGGAGAGGAGGACTGAATTTTATTTTCTAATCCCATAGTAGTCTGATAGTTGGATAACCATTGGGAAGAAGAGAATCTCTGGTTCCAAACCAACCTGCTTAATGGCAAAAATCTTAGTTAACATGCTTTATCTAAAAAGGCTTGATGTCAGGGAATAACCTTAGCATGAACAACAGTATTACTCTGAGGTCTGCGTTTGAACTTCATACAGCCAAAAAGACCCCCCACATGGCTCTTCTCTCTTTCAGTCTTTAAGTATACATCACAAATTATTGGTGCTTGTTGGCAGAGTTCAAATCACTGAACTCATAGCAAATAGTCTACTTCAGCTAGACGTACATTCTTTTACTCTATCAAATCCATCTGAGGTAATAAGACTTGATGTTTTATTCAACAGAGCTGCGGAAAATTGTTGCACAATAGGTTAATTCAAAATGGCAGCACAGAAAATGCATCTGTCAGTGGGGATCAAATTACAGGGCAAGCTCCTCTCAATGCTTAGAAAAACAAGTCTACAGTTCTACAGATTATGTGCATGTGTGTGTTTAAAGGGGTGGGAAAAGAGCTAAATATCTGAGCTAACCTCCAATTAAAGTCAATCATAAAAACAGCCAATTTAATGAGTACGGATTTCTTTGGGTAATTATAACACCAACCACTTTTTTTTCCTCCCTCTCTTTTAAATCTGTAATTCTGCCTTCTTGTTATTGCTTGCTTTGTCACTAATCGCCTCAGGAACTTGATTTCCTAGCAACAGACTCTGCCACCAAACATTTGGCTCCTGTTCAACATTTTCTTTGTGAAAAATGGCAGTGCTATTGCCGCCTGGCTGTTGCAGCTAGACTGGCTCTGTAAGTGCTCTAATAATGCATTCTTCTAAAAAACACCTAAGAACCACATGCTAAAAGGAGCGATGACTGCGCTTCACTAATTACCATGCTGAAAAAGTATATCTGCAGTTTAAAGGCTACTAGGGTAGAAGAATGACAGGAAACATGTATATTTTTTGTGTAAATAAATATAATTTATAACATAAGAGGTGAACAAATAGAAATAAATAGTTTTACGATGTTAGACAGATTCTCATTAATTTTCTATTATGGAAAAAAGAGGTACAATATTTCTGACAAGTTGATGATGCGTTTTTCTGCATAAGATACGAAGTATTTCTCTTCAAAGAATGACATCTTGAGGATCAAACTCCATTAAAAAATAAGAAAAAAGTTTCCAATTCCCTTTTCCACTTAAGTTACTAGAGAAAACACTGGCAAAATTGTTTATACATGAGAATGCATACCTGAGATGGCAGCATAATGCACACCACATCCTAAATACATCACAGAACAACATAACACATGCAGGTGTCAGTTTACAGAGAGCTTTCTTTTTGCATTTTAATCAATGAAATAAAGCTGTGAATGTCTGTACTTACAAGAGAAAAAAGTATTTTTCCCATATTTGTTTCGGAAACCAGTAAATGGCAGATTTGCTTCCTGTTTAGATACAGTCTACCATCTTTCCACATTGAATGCATCCTGCATCCTACTTCAGCTAAAACTTCCAGAAAACAGTCCCTCAAGACAATAGGTTTCAGGAAGGCAAAGTTATCCCAGCACAGCTAAAAAGGCCACAACTGTTGCTACCTGCAACTTCTTTACAGTTAAGATATTCAGAATGTCTCCCTGCCTATAAAACCTACTGTGATAAATAGTTCTGCATGTCAAATGGCATACATTCTGATGCCAGAGCACTATGGCAAAAGTTATCAGTGGAAGAAAAAAAAAAACCAGCAACAATTGTGGAAGTTATTCAAACAAATTGAGTGTATCCTCAGCAAGTTTGCTGATGATACCAAGCTGTGTGGAGTAGTTGACACCCTAGAGGGAAGGGAGGCCATCCAGAGGGACTTTGACAGGCTGGAGAAGTGGGCCAGTGCCAACCTCATGAAGTTCAACAAAGCCAAGTACAAGGTCCTGTATCCAGGTCAGTGCATCTCCAGGCACAAATCATTGGCTAGAGGGAGAATGGCTGCAGAGCAGTCCTGAGGAGAAGGACTTGGGGGTGGTAGCAGATGAGAAGCTCGACATGAGCCACCAGTGTGTGCTGGAGCCCAGAGAGCAACTGCATCCTGGGCTGCATCCGAAGAAGTGTGGCCAGCAGGGCCAGAGAGGTGATTCTGCCCCTCTGCTCTGCTTTGGTGAGACCCCACCTGGAATACTGTGTACAGCTCTGGGGCCCGCAGCACAAGACAGACATGGACTTGTTGAAGAGGGTCCAGAGAAGGGCCACCAAGATGATCCAAGGGCTGGAGCATTTCTGCTATGAATACAGGCTGAGAGTTGGGGCTGTTCAGCCTGGAGAAGAGAAAGCTCCAGAGAGACCTTGTAGCAGCCTTCCAGTACCTGAAGAGGCTACAGAAAAGCTGAGGAGGGAATTTTCACCAGAGAGGGCAGTGATAGGTCAAGAGGTAATGGTATTAAACTGAAAGAGGGTAGATTTGTGTTAGATATCGGGAAGAAATTCTTCACCACAAGGGTAGTAAGGTGCTGAGAAAGGTTGCCCAGGAAGGCTGTCAATGCCCCCTCCCTGTAGGTGTTTAAGGCCAGGTTGGATGAGGCTTTGTGCGGCCTGGTCTAATGTGAGGTGTCTCTTGTCATAGCAGTGAGGCTGGAACGTGATGATCTTTAAGAACCTTCCCAACTTTAACCATTCTATGATTCTATTATTCTATCAATGTCTTTTTTTAGAGGATATTTTGATTCCTGCCAGTTGTCTATGTCACTTGTTTCTCATGAAGCCTACACAGACCTACCACATCTCGAAAAATCCTATGACAATCCATTGTAAATTACCATACTCATCATAGCAGCAAATTACAATAAAAATGCCTTCATTGAGTATGCCCCTGAAAGGATAAAACATCACAAAAGAAATTTCATTTATACTTACATTGTTATAATAACCAGCATTTTTTTCTCACGTAGACTAACCAAACCCCATGCAAAATACTGCAGAATGTTATTTAAGCTTTGCTACAGACTGCTGACATCAAGCTTATGTTTTGACAGACTCATGTTGAAACCAGATAATTCCACCATCAAGCCCACTACACCACCACAGTATCTCTCCACTTAGACAAGCACTTAGGCATTATAAGAAAATAAATATAAAATATCACAGTATGTCTTGAAACAGACCAGGGTGGTTGGAGCTTTAAAAACTTACCCTCCAGCAGATAGGTCTGCTATACTCGGTTCATTATGCCATGTCACAACTACATTTCCTCCTTGAAACTCAATCTAAGACCAGAATACCTGTTTTTGATCAGAATTATAATGAACATAAAAATAAACTACTTTTGCCACTAACTTTTTAAGCACAAAAGAGATGCTGAAGGTGATGAATGCAACTTAACTGTGGGCTAACAAATCTAAGCAGTAATAAAAAACTTTTTACTTAATATGGTACAGTTGAAGGGCATCACCACTGAGAAATTTGTATTATTTCCTAAAGGGAGGTAGGAGAAGGGAATGGTTTAAACTTTCATAGATTGTAAAATAACAACAGAGCGTGCAAACCTGAGTGAGTGAAAGTATCATCTTCTCTGAATAAAGGGCTGTAAGGCAACACTGAAACTGAGCAACTCAAAATTCACCTGCATAGAAATAAGTCTTACAGATACAAAAAAAGCTTCATCACTCCTCTACTCTCTACCTACAACAAGTACCAGAGGAGCTGAAGCTTTCAGGCACTGTAAATTCAAAAAGCAAAGATGAGAACACAATGCACAAAGTACAGTGTAAAAATCATCCCACGTCTCTTTAGCGAACAGAGATAAGCATGAGCATCAGCAGTCATGTACCTATACAACATGGCTAGGCAAGGAGTCTATGCAGATACTAAAAAAAAGCTTTGAGAGGCATCACTTATAACTTTTTAAGCTTAACAGGAACTATATCCACAAAAGAAATTCAAATGCAGCCACTAAACAACAACTATTTTCCTTTGTACAGAAAAAAGACAAGCAATTCAGTAAAAGAAGATCTCTGTGGTTTTTGGGAGCTACTTAACTGATCCAAGACTCAAGTTACTACAGTCTGTACTGCCATTTCACATGCTTAGTAAAGAAAAGTATTTAAGAAAAACAAAGAAAAACCCAAAACCTAAGTGCAGCAGGGACTTTCAGGAACACTTGTATTACTTCAGCACCAAGACAGTATTAGCATCCAATGACAGTGTTTCACCCACCTAATGCTTCCATCTGCAAATATTAAATGAATGCAGGGGTTGGACTGAAGAACAAATTGAGTAAAACTGAAGAACTGGCAGAAATAATGGCTAACTGGAACAAGAGAAAACACAAATCTGAGAAGCACCGCATTTGTGGCAATAATGCTCAAAGACAGGCAGAAAATTAAAGTTCAGCTGTCTGTATGAGCAACCAGTATCAGTTGTCACAGAGTAAAGGTTTCACAAGGTTAAATGCAGCTTTTAATGAAGGAAAGCATTTTCTCCTTATCCATTTTCTTCCCATTATGAAAGGACAAGTGCAGAATTCCTTACACACATACCGTAACACAGAGGTGCTCACTGGAGTCAAATGACAACTAAAAATCTCCTCAGTGGTTCCACTCTAAGTAACACTTATCAGCAGATTAATGAAGAACAGTGACAATGAAATATCTGTGCATTCAGAGTCTTCATAAGATATCAAAATTAACAGATATATGCTACAACTTGTATTAAAAATGTTAAAATGCTTGTGTGCAATGTCAAAAAAAAACTGAGTACGAACAGCTCCCAAAGGTTTCAGGTGGTGCAGATATAGATGATCTTAAAAAAAGCCAACAAAACCACAACAACCGAAACAACCACAACCCAAGACCTCCACAACCCAATACGTATTACAGAACTCTTAGAGATGCCTACATAAACACAGTACTACCATCAGTTTCTTAAATGCCTCTGAAAACAAGATAAACAAGGTGACCAAATATGGAGTTTCTCTCTCAAGTTTTAACACATAAGAAATCTATGAATTAAGTCCTGACAGAAAGCATAGATACACAGAAGGGAGGAAAAAGGGGGAAAAAAAAAAATAAAAAAAATATATATATATATACTCACCCAATAGCCAACCCCCTCCCTCCAAACCACAATTTAAAATTATTTTCATGTCAGGTTCTGTTTCATTCATAATTTCAGAGGCAGGCGGTATCATAACTCTCAACTTATTCTGAAATAAGGCAAATGACTGAAGAAGAGATATTTTCGAGCCCCAGTAAAACCAAATAAAATCCCTCACATTGAATTCTAATCAGACACCAGCAGCACAGCTAGCTGATCCACAGCAAAATGAATATGACAGACTAGAAGATATGATGTCAATGGTAGAAATTACTGCTAGTATATGAATGATATCTGAGGAAGAGAAAGAAACTGCATGAAGTTTGACAGTACATGTAATGTGTCTTAAATGATACAAAGTAATTTTAAAGGATTAAAATATCTTTTTACCATATTTACCATATTTGAGAAAGCTGCTACCGCCTCTGCATTTTGCCTCTGTGATTTACAGCGTCCTATTCTTCGCTAGTCTTTCTCCAATTTGTCTACTGAATCTGATTACCAGACAGCTAAAATAAATGTATTGTATTCATTCATGCTAACAGAAGTTGTCTTTAAGGGTTCTGTCACGGCTTCACTGTCTTTTCCTTTGTACCTACTCCTCCCTCTGTGATGGCTGGTTAGGGGGTCTGGAGCGCAAGTAGTGTTTGCCTCCATACCTCCTGCAAGAATCGGTGAAGAGATAAACAGGAAGAGTTTACAGATCAATGAATGGCTATGAGACTGGTGCCAAAGGCAGGGCTTTGTTTTTTTTGATCATGGGCTGCTCTATGAGACACCTGGCCTGATGGTGGCAGGTGGGATGCACCTGCCCCAGAGGGGGAAAAGGCTTTTGCGGCAGGACTTAGCAGGGCTCATTGAGAGGGCTTTAAACTAGATGTGAAGGGTGAAGGGGAGAAAACTGGGTCTATTAGGGACAAGCCCAAGAGCAACATGCCAGGGCCTGAAGGAAGGTGTTCTAAGGAGGATTTGGTCCCACCAGTGTGCTCTCTGCTTGCTTCCTGAAATGCCTGTACACCAATGTACACAGCATGGGGAATAAACAGGAAGAGTTAGAGGTCTGTGTGCGGTCCAAGGGTTATGATCTGGTAGCAATAACAGAGACATGGTGGGACAGGTCACATGACTGGAATGTAGCCATGGATGGCTATGTCCTTTTTTAGGAAGGATCGGTCAGTGAAGCGAGGTGGTGGAGTTGTTCTTTATGTGAGAGAGCAACTAGAATGTATTGAGTTTTGTGCAGGGGCTGATGAGGGGCAAGTTGAAAGTCTGTGGGTAAGAATTAAGGGGCAGGCAGGTGTGGGTGACACAGTTGTGGGGGTCTACTACAGACCTCCTGATCAAGGTGAGGAGGTTGATGAGGCTTTCTACAGGCAGCTGAAAGCAGCCTCACAACTACAGTCCCTGGTCCTCATGGGAGATTTCAACTACCCTGATATCTGCTGGAAGACTCACACAGCCAGCCTTTCACAGTCTAGGAGGTTCCTCCAGTGCATTGATGATAACTTCTTAAGGCAAATGGTGGACAAGCCGACTAGAAGAGGAGCGCTGCTGGATCTTGTACTAACCAGCAAGGAGGGCCTTGTTGAAGCAGTGGTGGGTCAATGGCAGCCTTGGCTGCAGTGA
>NW_009953758.1:2504344-2513634 GCF_000747805.2 Chaetura pelagica
GGACCTGGGGGTCCTGGTAGACAGGAGGATGACCATGAGCCAGCAATGTGCCCTTGTGGCCAAGAAGGCCAATAGCATCCTGGGGTGTATTAGAAAGGATGTGGTTAGTAGGTCAAGAGAGGTTCTCCTCCCCCCCCTATTCTGCCTTGGTGAGGCCGCATCTGGAGTATTGTGTCCAGTTCTGGGACCCTCAGTTCCAGAAGGACAGGGAAGTGCTTGAGAGAGTCCAGGGCAGAGCTACAAAGATGATTAAGGGAGTGGAACATCTCCCTTATGAGGAAAGGCTGAGGGAGCTGGGTCTCTTTAGCTTGGAGAAAAGGAGACTGAGGGGTGACCTCATCAGTGTTTACAAATATGTAAAGGGTGAGTGTCTGGAAGATGGAGTTAAGCTTTTTTCAGTGATGACCAGTGATAGGACAAGGGGTAATGGATGCAAACTGGAGCATAGGAGGTTCCATGTGAATATCCGAAAAAAACTTTTTTACTGTGAGAGTGACAGAGCACTGGAACAGGCTGCCCAGAGATGTTGTGGAATCTCCTTCACTGGAGACTTTCAAAACCCGCCTGGATGCATTTCTGTCTGATGTGCTCTAGGTGACCGTGCTGTGGCAGGGGGGTTGGACTAGATGATTGAGGTCCCTTCCAACCCCGAGGATTCTGTTATTCTGTGAATTGATTAGATTTCAGAGCTAAGTTTAATCTGAGCACCATTCTGCTGAATGCTGCATTGAAAAACATGTTATCTACTCTAGGAAGCATATACAGATGACACAGGATACCACAGATGTGTCCTAAAGCAACAACTGTCCTAGTCTCCCAAGAAAATAGATTGTTTCATAATCTCACTACACAGATTTCCAGAGTAAGTCTCTGTTCCTAACATACATTCTAAGGCAATCCAAGAAATAGATGACAGTTGGATAGGAAGAAGGAAACGAAAAGCAACATATGCAGAGTGCAAAGCCAAGGAAGGTAACAAGACTGAAGTGAAGACAGACAACAGCGGACAAAATACCTCAGGAGTGAAAATTGTTCATGGTATAGTTTTGTTTAAGCTAGTAAACAACTACAAACCTACAAGTGAAGAAGCTAAATTAAAGGGCATGAATGCACTCTAGCATGAGGAAACACACTATCTCCTTTCCCTAAGTTACATATGCAGTCTATAATCTGAAGTGATAACACTGTCCTAGACAACTCTTAGATTAACTAACCCAGCCTTGAGTGCTTTTGCTACAGGTGCAAACCAGGTTCTTTACATAACATATCTCCTTCTGCAATCACCTGTTTCCCTAATCTGAATTCCATTTTGCAAATATCTAATACAATTTATTAGCACTTCAGTGTTACTTATTTATCCATTAACATATGTGCATCTTGGGTTTTATTTTCACTTTAGTACGATCGTTCTCTGTCTCTCATGGATATTGGATATTGTAGAACTGCCATCTGAAGGGCAGCTTTTAATAAAAAAAAGAACAGTATAATGAATCACCTAGGCAAAATTTAAGAGATCAAATGAAGCACCACAGAAGAGTGTCTTCAGAACTAAAATATGAAGAAGGCTGTATCTTAAAAAACCCAAACCTGTTTTTTACCTCATGTAACTTTTTCCTCTTTCCTGAAGAACCTCCAGGAATTTTTCTAAATTGTATATTGGAAGCTTAGTTGGTAATTATATATAAGCATCATAAAATTAAAAAAATCTTAGTCCAGTACAGCTTTTGGTATTATTCTTCTTTATTTATACAATAGTCTTAGCCTTTCAATTTTTTTTTAGCCTATAGCATTAATTCCTCCTAAGCATAGCATTTGGAAAAAACTGAGGTATAATTATTGGGTAACAAAAGCTCAAACACTTGAAAAAACAGAAATAAAATATGCGTAGATAATACACCTACATGTTTTTTTAACCATAGCACAAATGTATAGTCATAGCAGTGGGATGTATTTTCTTTGAATACTGAAAAGGTTATAAGTGTTTTTAGGCACTTAGAAAGGGGCAGTCTTGGCCATAAACAAGATCAGTAAAAACCATGTCAAGCCTACAGCAGAGTACACTACCAGGCTGTAGGAGACATTAATACCAGCTAAAAGAAATAAGTATTTTTCAATGACCTTGTTCCTCCTGGATAATCAATTTTTTACACTTCTTACCAGCTGTTCCCACATAACTCAGGTAGCGAAATGGAAGCAGCTGTCATACAGAATCCATATATTACATGCACGTTATAAGGTTTTAATCTGTCATAGATGTTTTATGGGTGCTCATTTTGATCAGTCATATCAACTTGAGAGCAAGACAAAAACAAATCCACCACTTCTATTTAGGCAAGATGTACTCTACACAAAAACACTAATCTGGCTTGATTCATTCTGGATGGTAAAAGATGATTACTAATTATGAGTCTACTAATGCCCCATCCTCAAAACCTCTTTATTTCAGAAGTAAGATTTCACCATAAAAACCATTTTGCCCCACTGCTCACATTCAAGAGATTTGTCACAACGATTGTTTCTGAAATATTGAGTTATAAGGTGCTGTAGTAATTACTATGGAATAAATAGCAATTAAGATTGTTCACACAAATAAGCTCAAACTGTTTGCAGTGAATAATTATGCTAATAGTGTTTATCTACATAATTTGTGCATCCTTCACAACAATTAACCAGAAAATGTGAAATGTAAATTTGATGCACTACTACAAAAGCTCCAAAATGTTTAGTTCTTACAGTTTTCCCCTACTAATTTAGGAAAGCACACAACTAAAACTTCTGTCTACATTTAAATTCAAAGAAATCAAACTTTGCTGAAACGGAAGGATTAATTTTCTTTCATTATATTCCTATGAAACCATCCTAAACCGTGTGAAACAGACATGCTCATTGCTTAAAGCTCACTATGTTATAACACAAATTTTGGCAATTTGAAAGAAGCTGTACTTACTGCTATGTAATAAACTTTGGCCTTTTCCACCAACTTCCAGTTCTTCTCCAAATCAAGATGCTTTTCCTTCTTATAGCAATTAGCAGCAGCGAGGTTAGCTACGAGAGACCTGAAAGTAATGAAAAAATAGGCATTGGATAATATGACACTACTGAAAATTTCTCACAAAGAACATTTTCCAAAGATAACCAAAGATCCTAAGGAACGTAAAAGCAATTACCAAAGAGTACCATAAACCACATACATTTTATTTGACCATTTAATAATATTAAATTTCAATTTAAACCATATATTAAGTAATATATTTTAAATCCAGCTCTATAGTTTATGTAACCTATCACTATTTTACTCTTCACATACCTTCACTTGCTTAGAATCAGCCTTTGTTGCATTTTGTGATTAAACTCCCTCTGCATGGCACAGCATTTGCTGATTTTCCTTAAAACTCTTCTTATACCTCACATCTAAATTCAAATAGCTACTCTGGATTCCCTTTTAAAACTATTTTCCCTCAGTAGAACCAAATTTGATGGATATCTATGTCTTGCCTTTATAATTTTCCACTGAACAGTTATTTTAAAAGGGGTTGGTTTGGGTTCAACCCCACTGGCCCCATTAGGTTCTTTTTTTCCTTTAGCAAATGAAAAAGGGTCATGTTACTACTTTTGGATGCCCTGTTAAAAAAAATATCTTTGGCTTAGCTGTGTATTACTGGAAAACTACCTAAAACTCATTTGTATCTCATTCTTTCCCAGCAAGTTATAACACAAGCCATGGGACAGAACTTCCACTACTAAGAACAAAAATACTTGTATCATATTTACTTTGTTACATGTAAAATACATGCTATTTTAAATCTTCTTCAACCATTCAATTCAGCATGATGAAACACACAAAACTTCAGATGTACTCCTAAAAACCAGTCATAAAAAGATGGTTATGCACTAGCTCTCCACTTTGACCACCGTGACCTAAACATTGTGTGCAATTTTATCAGGGGAACGTTTTATAACATCCAATATTTAGGGAAGGGGAGTTGTAGAAACAGACATTTTCATGCTGGAATACAGAATCTTAAATTTTCAAGATTTACTAGTCATATGATGCACCTTTACCAGTAACACATCATTGTTTTGTGGTATTTAAGTAAATTAGGCATATAAACAATGTGTAGTTACACATAAAACATATGGCTATTAAAATTTTTTGCCCTCGCACATGTGCATAATTGATATTGCATATATCATCATTTTCCATATAAACGATACTACGATCCAGAAACAATGACTCAGAGTTGCTAATCTGCTTCTACCAAGTCACACTTCTGCTTCCAGACTGAGTACCAGCTATAGGTGTTAGGAGGTAAATACACTAGGAATTGCTGAAAGTTTATTCCACCTCAAAACAGCAACTTCCCACTATCAACATTTCTCTTTGTCCTATTCAATAAAAAACAACCAAAAAAAGACCAAAAGAATCTCTAATGAAGACAGCAACCAAGTTTCTCTGTAAACTTCCTGAGCATTCATCACTGACAATCCCTTTAAGTTAACAGATCCAGTATATAAAAATTAAAATAATAAGTTAGACTAAATTTTTTTCTAAATATATCAAAATACCTAGCATAATTCTATGTCATTTTATCCCAGGAATATTCTTGGGGCTTACAT
The DNA here is from genome assembly GCF_000747805.2 of Chaetura pelagica. Lineage (NCBI taxonomy): Eukaryota > Metazoa > Chordata > Aves > Apodiformes > Apodidae > Chaetura > Chaetura pelagica. The sequence goes on from NW_009953758.1 coordinate 2,508,962, forward strand.
ATTTAATTCTAAACCTTAAGCAACAGGAACTAATGTGAATTTTTGAAAATTAAATTAAAAACAATTAAAAATCCAAATAGACCAAGTCTATGCAGCAGTACAAGTAAAAGAGAAAGAAGCATTCTTGATGAATAATATAATTTCAATGAGAAGAAATCCACCAGAGAACCAAGTAAACCCAAGAAAGATGTGTATAACTGGCTCTTGTCTGTAAACTAAATTTAAGAAGCAAGTTAAATCTTTCAGTTCTGGCAAACCCTAAATATCCGTAAAGGATCTAGCCAGGAAAATCTTGTTTATGTATGTTGCTATGTGAAAAGTAATTATGCTTCAGAAAACTAAGCAAAGACTGTATGTTTCCTTTCACTTACCACATGCCTCTGAAACTGTAAACCTAGCTCTCTGTGGGTACATCCAGCTGTAGAGATGCTCTGCATGTGATGTGTAATACAAGATTGCTACAGTGAAGACAAAGAACCAAGCTTTTCCACATTAAAACTGTAAGTCTAACAGCACTAAGTTCAACATATGGGACACAGAGAAGGTAGATGTTTTTTTCCCATGAAACATGGTAACTGGAGACAGCCGGTGTTTCAAATCAAACAGCTTAATGGAAACTCTGTCATACCTGCGGGTATTTCTGAGCAGAAGGCACAAATTAAAGTTACAGATTATGATGGAGTATAGGTACTACTTTAGAGTTCAATCACGTGTTAGGATTTCTTGAAAAGCTTTGGGAAAGCAAAGTATATTAGTACTGCTAAGCTAGAGAATTCAGAGTGGTAATCACAAATTAGTTCAAAACCCTTTCCTGCAAAATGCTAAATAAGACTTAGCAGAAACAAGGAACATTGCCAACAGGGGCACCTGGAATGTAAATAAACATAGCCAGGAAAACCAGGACTGCTATTAGCCATCTCCTCCAAAAGAGACAAGAAAGCTGAATTACTTGATGAAGGAAGTTAGTACATAACTCAACTGGGGCAAGAGATTAATCAATAGTTAACAAATGGGGCCAGGTTGAAGTGAATCTTAAAATACAGAAAATGCTGAAAACCAAGAAACGACATTAAAGACTGAGAATTAACTTGTTCTCACTAGAAGAGGAAGGGTTGCAAAATAAAGCCTTTAGCAGCAGCCATCAGCCATTTTTTTCTATCTCCTGAGGAAGGAAATTGGTCTCTTGTACACCCTGCACACCCTCAAGAATGTTCTAAAAGAGCTAGTGAGATGAAGCCATTTTCTTTAGTCGATGAGTAAACATTTGATATCTAGAAAAATGTTTAATGGTAGCAAAGCAAAAATATAGCTTAGTAACTTAAAATAATACTTACAGACATTTTAATTAATACATTTACCTAAACTTTCTAATTCCATTGAGTTGCATGGCAAGCTGCACATAATTTTTCCTGAATTCATAATGTAGGTCTATTGACAGTCTTGATTTGAGTTTCACATTATGTCATCTTGGAAATGGTGATAGCTATAAGATGCATACACAGACACCATGTGACTGAAGAATCAGAGCAGAAACATCTTTATCATTTGTCTTCTCTTTGAAAAACTAAGTATGGATCCTGGAGATGAAGGAGAAAGTCTGTACTCATAATGAATGTCAAAAATCCAGATGAAGATGAATGAACGTCCTTCCTCCACTGACTATGTACACTCATTCCTGAAAGTAAGACATTATGTATGGCATCAAACTGGGAGGGACGGGTTGATAAACTGGATGACAGGTTTGTCTGTCATTAGTGGATCTTCAACAGTATGGAGAATTGGAGCAACAGCATGGAAGACTCAAAAGCAAATGCAAAGTCATGCAACTAGGATGGAATAAATCCCATGCAACAACACAGGCTGAACATTGACAGGATATTACACAGCTCTGCAGAAAAGGACTTGGCTGTGCTGCCATTCAGAGAGACTTAGACAGGCTGGAGAGTTGGGCGGGGAGAAACATGATGAAATTCAACAAGGGGAAGTGCAGAGTTTTACATTTGGGGAAGAACAACACCATGTCCCAGTACAGGTTGGGGGCTGACCTGCTGGAGAGCAGTGTAGGTGAAAGAGACCTGGGGGTCCTGGTAGACAGGAGGATGAGCATGAGCCAGCAATGTGCCCTTGTGGCCAAGAAGGCCAATGGCATCCTGGGGTGCATTAGAAAGGGTGTGGTTAGTAGGTCAAGAGAGGTTCTCCTCCCCCTCTATTTTGCATTGGTGAGGCCGCATCTGGAGTATTGTGTCCAGTTCTGGGCCCCTCAGTTCAAGAAGGACAGGGAACTGCTTGAAAGAGTCCAGCGCAGAGCTACAAAGATGATTAAGGGAGTGGAACATCTCCCTTATGAGGAAAGGCTGAGGGAGCTGGGTCTCTTTAGCTTGGAGAAAAGGAGACTGAGGGGTGACCTCATCAATGTTTACAAATACGTAAGGGGTGAGTGTCAGGGGGACGGAGTTAGGCTTTTCTCAGTGATGACCAGTGATAGGACAAGGGGTAATGGGTGTAAATTGGAGCATAGGAGGTTCAAGGTGAATATCCGAAAAAAATTTTTTACTGTAAGAGTGACAGAGCACTGGAACAGGCTGCCCAGGGAGGTTGTGGAGTCTCCCTCACTGGAGACATTCAAAACCCACCTGGATGAGTTCCTGTGTGATGTACCCTAGGTGACCCTGCTCTGGCAGGGGGGTTGGACTAGATGATCTCTCGAGGTCCCTTCCAGCCCCTACGATTCTATGATTCTATGATTCCATTGCCTGTTCTAATTCTACCCAAAACATTCACCAACTTCTCAGGAAGTGGTGTGGATTTTAATTACGGGACTCCTATTTTGCCTAACTACTGATTCTGCTTTGAAAGAGAAAGAGCAGCTCTTCGGATTCAATAGCGCTGAAGGCCTCAGAAGGAAACCAGGAAGGATGACAGATTTTGCTCTAATTCAGAGCTAAAAAGAAAATTTTCTTCAGGGTAACCAATATAATTTTCATTATTGTTTCAATATCTGGTATCAGAAAATTTATATACTGGCAGAAATCAGGGAGGGCTGGTGTGTGCTGGTAACATCTCAAGATTATGGCAGATGTGACTTGCTGATTTTGAAGCATTTAAAAAATCATCAGAAGATAATCAGCAAAGAAGTACATAAGTTCAAGTGTTGTGGGTGAAGGGAGAGAGGAAAGGAAAGGGCCATGCACAAGACAAATGCCTATTGTCTTCATTATTTCTCTCTGAAAATCTTTGGTTTATTATTTTAATTACAATACCCTAGTTAAATTACTCTATAAACAGGTTCTTATTATTATGGAATGCTCTGAAACTATACAAAATACCACAAAGACCATTGTTCATAGTCTACAAATATAAGAAAAGTTGTATAGAGTTGTGGAGAAGTGATTTTTTTATATACAGCAAAGATCATCTAAGAAAAAAAGCAAATGAAAACATGAAAGTATATTCCTCATTTGTCAATCAAGTATATGCCTTACATGCCAATCAGCTTTCACCTAGGCTGCATAAACATACTTGTTAACCACCTTTTGTCTCCCACACATTTTCTCTCTCCAGAGGAACTGGAAGCTATAAAGTTCAGAAAGAAGCAATGCATTATTACATCACACTTTTATGCCATAATAAAACTGCTCTTCTTTGAAAGTATATTAATCCTGCCCAGCCCCAAACTATGAGGCAGGTAGTCCTGTGTTGTCTTATATCAGTGCTAATACTTTTTTAAATAATGCAAAATAACAATTTTTTTGAGGCCAAATATTCCAAATTAGGCTCCATATGCTGTGTTGATTGTATTTATATCTTAGGAAAATATCAAAAGCCCCTGACCTGTTATCACCAGTGATGCAGGCAGCACAGGTTCCTGTTGGCTCTTCACTCTGCTCATAGTAATGGGCATCCACATGAGCTTCCTCAGCCTTCTTCTTTAAGATTTCTCCAAATTTATCTTTGCCAATGCACCCAAAGAAAGTTGCAGCTTTGTAAGGGGTCTGAATCATCCACTGCAGATTGAAAGGGGAAAAGAAAGCAAGAAATAAATTTAAAGTTAGCATGCCTGGTATATTCTTTTCTGCCATTATTTTCTCTTTACTTGCCATGTTTATTTCTGTGCCTACAGAGCACTGTGATACACAAACATACACTTCTATGCCTGAAGTAAAAGCTAGTACATCAAGGGATGGAAGGTCAGCAAAGAATGAAAAAGTTACTGTTAATAATCACACTGAGTATTTAATACCTAATGTAAAACTTAAATACATGTAGTTCAATATCAAATGAAGTAGATTAGTATGTTTTACAAGCTATTTCAAAACAAGTTCCCTTGCTCAAAGGAGATGCTCCTACATTTACGTGCAATCAAACAATATATGGTATCTTTAAATAAATTATGTAGAAAACACAAAGGAAGCAACAACAAAACCCACACAAAACCTAGAGACACAGTACATAAAAAAAACACTAACTCTGAGAAACCTAAGAAGAAACATCATGCAACATTCACAACATATTTAAGAACTAAATGCTACTGAAAATAACCATTTGTGTCTATCCATTTAATTATATGCAAAAAAGGAAACGCTCCCCATTTATATTATTAAACCATGCATGAAAATACCTATCTCCAACTTTACTAAGAGCAGTCCTGTCACTTGAATTTTAAAGAAAGAGTG
>NW_009953758.1:2513724-2567433 GCF_000747805.2 Chaetura pelagica
AGTGTACCTGCAGCGTTGCTAAGCTGCCAGCTTATTTCATAAAGCTCCTCTTTTATTAAAAGAAAATATGTATCACTCAACAGTAAATGCAACTCCATTTTGTACTAAGATAAAAAACAGCATTTAGCAGATCTGTAAAATCAAGAGTAAACTAAAAAATACATGTGAAGAACAATCATAGGCCCTACTCTGCTGGTGGTGAGTCAATCAATTGAAGTCATTATAATTCACTCTAATTACAGTCAGAAAGCTTATCCACTCAATCTGTAGTATGAATTAAAGGCTAGATCAATTTACTGCTCTACTAAAACCCTACTTATAATTGTTTCCTAATCAAGATTTAAATAAACGATAATGTCTCCATTACAAAGCAGCATTAGTGGTAGCTGTGGGTAGCAGAAAGGTCAAGTAACTGAGTTGCAAATACATGCTTAGTCACATCTTTATTACTTTCAGCTCCAGAGGAGAAAAAAAAGAAAAGAAAACATAGTCATGTAGCAGTCTTCATTAATAAGGCAAAGGTGGACAGAAGTTGCAAGGCCTCGTTCCTGCAGCAATTCAACGCTTATTAAGTCTAAGGACAAAGATTGTGCTGTCAGATGGTGGCAGTGTTAAATCTTACTTCAGGTATGGTTAAGTAAAACAGATGATTTAACAAGATTAAACATTTTGTGACCTACTGTATGCAAATATGGGACCAATTTTCACACCAGGAATAACAGAAGTACCTGAAGCCTCATGTCTCATATTGAAAAGCATGCTATACTCTCATAAATAACAAGAATTAACAGAGATCACCATAAACAGCATTTATCAAAGCACCAAACCTCACCAGTTTTTAAAACAATATTTCAAACTGTACCTTAGGCTTACAACACTTTATCAAATGACATAACTTTTCTATTCTTTATATGTGAAATCTGACAACATCTGGAGCATAACAGAAATAGTACTTTACATACATCTGTGAAAAAAAAAAAAAAGTATTTCCATCCAAGTACCACAGTTTTGGCAGTTGGAAGCAGCTCAGTTTGAATTCACATCTGATACATGCCACATATGACTGTCATGATCCTCACTTTCAATATAAGTAAAGTTATTCTTGAGAATGAAATGTCACAGGATAGGATTTCTTGAGTGCAGACCATTTCTTCCATAAGCAGTGGTTCTACTCACACTCATGATTAATCGAAACATAGGTGTTCTATGGGAGGGTAATATTCCCACTATTTAGATATTCCTTTCAATTGAACATCTGAGCCAAGTTAAACAACACCAAGGAAGGTAGAAAAGCCGTTTAGCATTTTGTTTGAAAAGATCCTCTCATCACAGATCTACAGTTACAAATACTTCCAGCTTCTTGACATTACCTCCACATATTCCCACAATAATGGTGAGGTCCTGGTAGTTGTAGAATTCCTAAAAACTGTTCCTCTTTTCCTCAGCTAAAAGTCTACATATTAGTAAAGGCAAAAACCTGACATCATATGACAAGCTTGATGAAACTGAACTATAGAAACATCTCTGTGGTATACCATTGAAGTTGCACTCAGTGGAATGAATCAGTAGGCATTTTTTGCATATGTGAGAAAAAAAAGAGGCTCCAGGTAGACTCTGGACCACTTGAAAAAAAATTGTCCCTGAACTGGCGTTTAATTTTGAATAACCTGATGTAGAAAAAACAGGCTTCCATGCGTTACTTGGTACTAGCAACATTTTGGCTAAGACTCTAAATGGGAGTAGGAGTGAGCCATCACAAGACATTTATCACCATGAAAACAATCATGCAGCATTACATCCAATATCAAATGAAAGCCAATAACAAAGCACACACATTAATGCCAGGTATACAGTTATATAAACTTTAAATTCATTTTATAGATTTATGTAGAATACAGTATTTAATTGAATGAAAAAGACACTAGACAGAAACAGAAAATGACCCATCTCAGCAGGCACTAGCATAATGAGTTAATTATCCAGGGTCTGGCTAAGCAGTAAGTCAGCTATTAACTGACTGTATTGACAGTCTGGTCAGGAAAGGTTGGCACCTGGCCACACCACGAATCCTCACCATCACCCCAGGGAATCTGTGGCTGTTAATGTCTCAAAGACAGAATTGTCAAAACTGGCAACTTATCACGAAGGAACAAAACAGCCTCAGGAACGGGATAACACAAAGGAAACTCTAAACCTAGACTGGTTTATGAAAACTCATGTGTTTCTCCATCCTACAGTTTTCTTCTGTCAATGCAGCTTGGACATCAGGAACACACAAGGACAGGCCCTGATGTTTTCAATTACGATAAGCATCTGGGACAGAAGAAGGAGCACAGGAAATAGAACACCTTTCAGATGTTCTCTTGAGTTAAACAGATTGTATTTTCCTTCCATTTTTGTTGCATGCACCCTGGCAAACTAAAAGCAAATAATAACATTTTCAAAAAATTACTTTTTTTCTTTAGTGTAATCCTGTCTTAAAATTTAGACTGATTTCAAAATAAGCATCCTCATGTCAGATTGCTCTATCCCTACAGCAACATTATTGCTTATGATCAAATACTGAAGCCAGAACTTCCAAGAGGCTAGTACCCTTGCTGTTTAATACTAAAAAGTGACAGAATGCTTCTCTCCTTATTTTTATGAGATTAGGAACATCTGTATTTTTTCATGATCAGAGTTAGCAGGATGAACTCTTTGGTATGCTTTAGCTCTAAGAGAGGTGCAGGAACATTTCTGCTCCAGGGAGTGGGTGCCAACTGCAGAGAACAGCATTGTTTTTTCTTGGAAGATGCTGAGATGCTGAGAAAACCTGGTAACAAGTAAAACTTCTGAAGACTCAACTGTGAATTTGTGTAACTCCTTGGAGTTGACTATGTCCCACTCTTTGATATCCTCAGACTCAAAGCTGTGGTACATCTATCTCCCACTTTTGTCTAATTAGGAAACAACTTTGGAAACAACTTTTCCTCCAATTTACAGAAGCAATTCTACCAGCACTAAAACAGATTTGATGTTGATTGACTACTTAGTGCTGTATTGGAGAATTATATTCGAGATTACAAAGTTACCTGAATGTTCCCTTACACCGAAAAAATGCATCTTCATACCATGTGAAAGAAAATCAGTGGTCTTTAAGTATTAAAGAAAGAATGGGAGAGAACTGCATTCTTCGATTTGTGCTTCCCAAGGTTATCCTCCTTAGCTTGAGAACATCATGCTTCTGCCACAGGGGCAGAGGTCAGTATCCCATATCACAACACTTGATCTGCATTCAGTGCTTTTCTTCACTGTTCACTGCTCAAAGTTCACTGTAGACAAGGACCTCTACCTGAAGCAGCGGATCCAGTTTACCTCACTATCTCCAGTTGCCAAGACATTTCCCATGCAAAAGGAGAGTTGGCCACTACACTGGGTCTCAGTACACAATCCCTTAAGACTTAAAAGCAACATCATACTGATGAAGCTTAAAACAGCTTTATAGCCTGACTAAAACAAAGATCCTTCAGCAACTATTTCATTTCACTCTGACTCTATGCATTGCTTTAAGTGCCCCTGTTAACTGGACAACATAAACCATCAGAACAAAGAGGCTGATGAAGACATTATCAGTCCCATATTGTTCTCCATCTGAACTCCTTACCTCCTGAATTCTTTTTTACAGCTGCCGCCAGTAGTGCATTTCTGTATCTGTCAGTCCTGTTAAACTAACAATGCCAAAGAATACAAGCTTTGCTTAGACTGACATATCTTCTGCACATAGGAGTTTTCAGCTGTAGATTTGAATCCTAAATGCCTAGAAACTGACAACACAACAAGAAGCATTATGCCCCTTCACACTGCAAGATCTTCAAAATTCATTAACACTGAACACAGATATCTGAAGTGCCTTATTTGAAGCTGGACTCTTCTCTGCATGATCTGTCAAATCTGATCTTATTTTAAATTGCAACTCAGAGGAGAGGACTCCAAAGACCTAAAATTAGCTAAGACTTTATATGTTTGCTAAGATCTAAACTAAACAATGTTAACAACTACTTATCAAGCATTATTTTTATTAAATCAGTACAGAAATAGAGAAATACAAATATTTGGAGTCTCTTATATTGTTATATTCTGAATTTTAGAATGAGTCTATACACTTTTCAAAAGTCTATTATACCCGTAGGACATGTCTCATCACCAAATACATACACAGTCCATTCAAAAGCTACATATATTTTTAGAAATATTTTAGATGTTAAAAAAAAAAATACACCACACCTCATCTTAGAAAATCAGATAAAAAGAGAAAAAGTGGAATAAACCCCTAAATCTTTATATATATATATATTTAAATCTTAAAACACAAAATCCTGACAATATGCAAATTAAGTCTAAAAGAAAGATGTGTCACTGTTCCAAGTGAGATCACTTCTGTCTTGTGAATGAAGTGATACACCTCAAGTACAACTGGACTGCAACATTCTGTCACTGTTAAACATGCTATGTAATTTAAAATCCCTACCATGGTGAGTTAACCCAAGCCAGCAGCTAAATGCCCACCCGGTCATTCTCTCAATCCTCCTCCCTGGAGGAGAGAACTGGAAGTGCAGCAGTGAGTAAAAAAAAAAAAAAAAAAAAAAAATGCATGGATCAAGCTAAAATGATGCAAAGGCAGTAATTCACCACCTCCCACCAGAAACTGATGCCCAACCCGTCTCTAAGCCATGGCTACCTTGGAAACACTCTCCATCCCTCACTGCTCCCCACAGCTTTATTGCTGACCATATTCCATATGGCCTGGACTACTTTGGACCAGTTGGGGTTGGCTGTTGTGGCTGTCACTATTCTCAACCTCTGGCTGACCATTCTGGGACAGCAGAGTAAAAAACAAGAGAATGCCTTGATGCTGTGCAAGCAATGCTCAGTAACAGCTAAAATACTGCTGTGTTAAACAACACTGCCCTGATGACAAACCTAAAACACAGCACCTTATGGGCTGCTATGAAGAAAATCCAACTCCATCCCAAACAGACCCAGTACTTCGGAATCATTGTTACAAGAATACAGCATCAAGACCCTGGAAAATAGATGAGATACTACAGTTTTGTCCCAACATCTTAGCAATCTTTTTTTCTCCTTTCCCCCTCCCCCCCCCCACTGATATACATGCCAAGATTACTACAGCTATTATCATGTAACAGACGTACAAGAAAAAAATGGAAAAGAAAAAATAAGCTTATCTTTACAAAAGCAGGCTTGCAAAAAGGAGCCCCATATCCTGTATAGTGATTCTTCTACTGTTAACTGAAGCTGCCAAATCTTGCACGAGGAAGTGATATTGTTAAAATGCATTGCAACTGCCTCAAGCAACTTCCAGTCAAATGAGATGGAAGTGATACTACCTTTTTGATGCAAAGGCAGTAATTCACCACCTCCCACCAGAAACTGATGCCCAACCCGTCTCTAAGCCATGGCTACCTTGGAAACACTCTCCATCCCTCACTGCTCCCCACAGCTTTATTGCTGACCATATTCCATATGGCCTGGACTACTTTGGACCAGTTGGGGTTGGCTGTTGTGGCTGTCACTATTCTCAACCTCTGGCTGACCATTCTGGGACAGCAGAGTAAAAAACAAGAGAATGCCTTGATGCTGTGCAAGCAATGCTCAGTAACAGCTAAAATACTGCTGTGTTAAACAACACTGCCCTGATGACAAACCTAAAACACAGCACCTTATGGGCTGCTATGAAGAAAATCCAACTCCATCCCAAACAGACCCAGTACTTCGGAATCATTGTTACAAGAATACAGCATCAAGACCCTGGAAAATAGATGAGATACTACAGTTTTGTCCCAACATCTTAGCAATCTTTTTTTCTCCTTTCCCCCTCCCCCCCCCCACTGATATACATGCCAAGATTACTACAGCTATTATCATGTAACAGACGTACAAGAAAAAAATGGAAAAGAAAAAATAAGCTTATCTTTACAAAAGCAGGCTTGCAAAAAGGAGCCCCATATCCTGTATAGTGATTCTTCTACTGTTAACTGAAGCTGCCAAATCTTGCACGAGGAAGTGATATTGTTAAAATGCATTGCAACTGCCTCAAGCAACTTCCAGTCAAATGAGATGGAAGTGATACTACCTTTTAAAGGAAAATACTAGCTAGAACCTTGCAGTGAGACCAATATTTAAATCTTATCAGGATTTGGTTCAACATGTACCAATCAAATCTCTGCACAGGAATATCTGTTAGTTCCAGTACAGTGCCACAAGTTGTGTTTGCTATAGCTTTTTCCAATTAAGATGTCTATCGAAACGTTAATGATCCAGGAACTTCATTCACTTCTACAACTAAAAACAAAAAGGTAACAAACTGCCTTTTAACAAAATCCATAATCCAACTATTTTCAGTGCTACTAGTCTTTGTATTACATTTCCTATTCTTTCCCTCTTGGTCTTCATCTGCTTGATCACCATTTTATTTTCAGTGTAGTTTGTAAGCTTCTTGATACACAAGGAAATACAAGCATATTTTCTGTAATTAAACACTTAGTAGTCGTAATTCAAAGTTTCAAGGTGGCCAAAACCTAGCTCTCTCTTTTACTGCACCCCTTAAACATTTGCCAGTCTAAGCACCTCGTCTACTACTCCTTACTCCATTACACTTTTATCCTGGGTTTGTAATGAGACAGAACTGTAGCAAATACCTGAAGTGCTGCAGCCAGTCTTCTGAAGTTCAACATATGTTATTTGAGGCCAAAGGCAGAATGTCTCCTGCAACACCTTACAAGCAACTGAGACCACAGCTGGCCTTGTGTCCAAAGCACAGAACCTTAAACACCAACTGCCTCCTCCTTGTTTGATCTGATTTTTCCCTTCCACAACACTAACATGGTCCCTTTTCAAAATGAGGTAGAAGATGACAGCTACAAAATAGGGCTGATCATGTCAGTTCTTCAACACTCTAATGATACTTACATCAAGGTTATCATAACAGTAAGAACTCCAGGTTTACTTGGGATTCTTCCACAGCTTTTTCAGTGTATACAACTATTTAGTAAGAAATCTGGTAATACTACAAAGTTATGTACAAGGTAAGGTTTAAGAGTATCTGCATCAGTAGAAGAACTCAAATATACTAATCTCCTTGCATGTGAAACATGGCAAAGTGGAAAATAAAATATGACAGCAAAAAAAGCTTTTTCTCTGTGGTTAGAAAGTGTCCTGTTAAGATGCTAATGGAAACATATTAACAACAAGAACAAGGAACAACATATTGGTTCCAGTAAGACAGGCCCACTGGGCAACTGTACACTACTGTTAATCATGTCTGAGCCAACTCTATCTCTAAAGAATTGGCACTTACTTCATAGAGATATAGCAAAGACTGAGAAGTATTTTTAAAATGCCTTTAAATTCTCCAGTGTAAAACACTGTATTTACCTGTAAGTGAAGTTGATATTGTTGCAAAGTGACATTTTAGGATATTTTGCACATGATTTTGCATATCTATAACCTTAAAACAAATCTTCCTTTTCAAAATGCAGGCATATGTCACTCTCACTCCCCTGCTAGATGATGTGCAGTCTCAATGAATACACCCACACTCAAAATGACAGCAAAAAATCCACAAGTGAAGAGATTTCTTTCATTGTCTGGAAGCACAGAATTCATAAAGCACAAACTGTAAACAGCTGCCTATCAGCTTCTATCAGCAATAGTATCAAAAACAGATGGCAAAGGTCAAGTCAAATTTTATTGACAGTGATGAACTTTGACAGCCTCTATTAAATTACTTCTTCCTTTAAGGTGTACGTGATCAAAGCAGCAGAGAGATTTTCACTCAGTCATATAACAAGCTATTTGTTGAGACTGAAACATCTGGTCAATATCTTCTAACACTGCAATTTCATACACAGTTAGCAATAGGGTACATTTCTTCTCTTCTTCTTATAGGGTCCATAAGGGTGGCACATATGGCTGATCATTTAATTCAAAAAGGTTTCAACTGCAGGCATTATATACAATTGTGTCTATGCTTTATAGTATTTTAAGTCTACCTACCATCGTTTTCCCTCATCACTGTTGTCTGCTCTATTCTTAAGCTATAAAAGCCCACGAATATGGCAGAGCACTTAAAGCTTAACAGCTTTTGACTACTGGAGGTAGAAAGCAGTTAACAGACAGCAGTTTTTTAAGTGGCAGGTCTTCATCTCTCTGTTGTCAAAAATTCCCAATGTATTAAATTATTTACCAAAGCTTCAGTGGCACAGACAATAATTTTTGTTGTAATAGCTAATTCCTCATTTATAAGACACTTCCAAGCATATAGAAATCCCTGTTTTTACTAATTTATAAATTTGTATAGATTTTACAAATATAAGACAAAATACATTTCAAGTGAATATGTGATAAGAATTTTATTAAGAAACAAAATGTTACCCAAATGCTGAGAAACACTTGCCTTTAGAATTATGCATCTACATTGATACAGCAACAAGTACAGGATAATGTGAAGTGTACTTCCTTATTCCATCTTTTTGGTTTAAAGAGAAAGGAGGGCTAGTTGCAAACACGCCTAGAGAAAGTACATTTCAAATAGTGTTCAGGTACTATTGAATAACCTTCATTTTAAATTGGTTAATGGTTGACTTCCACATCTTATTCTTGTACTGGTTGACTCCAACTAGTATCTGAACCTTCAAAGTTTACCTAGCAGTTGTAGGAAGACATGGACTCTAAAACTCCTCAAAATAATTATGCATCATGTCCAGAGGCTGCACCAAAGGTATAGTGAAGGGGTGGGCAGGCAAGGGAGAAGGTAAATGAACTCCATGTGGGAAAATCTACAAAATGTTTAAACAGAGAAATCCCTTAGAGATGTCACTGGAGATGCCTGGGCTTTTCTAGAGAGAGTGGTGACTTACAGTCCCATGGCATTTATGGGGTGGGAGGAAAGAAGGAAGGAATGTGGTAAGTAACCTAGTTTAGGAAAAAAAACAACAAAACAACAAAACATTTAATTTGTCCACTAGAAACTTATGAGTTTCATATAAATGCCAAGACATGGCTTACCTGTAACAGAACATATTTACAGGTTGTAAACATGAGCCTAAATAAGAGCCTGTCACACTGTGCCACAAAGGTAGGCAGACAAGTCAGGAAAGCTGCTAATTAGCTGTCACTTAGCACTAAAAGCATTGGTGGAGAAATGAAGTATTTAGCCAGATTCTAACTGATTCTATTCTTTTTTTATAGAAATGTGACAAAGGAAATGTTCCAGGAGTGTCTAACAAGTTCAGAAGTGGTGGGGTTAGACAATTAAACTACAATCTTTTTTCTAAGAAAACCACAAGCATTCAATCCAGTCACAAAGGGTGTAAATTCAGTCTAAACTTAGGCATGGAGTATTGTGGTGGAACATTCCATCTAAGATGGTAAGTTTGTCTCTTCCACAATTACTAAAGAAGTTTCTCCAGAAGAGACTGTGAAACAGCAGCTTAAAAAAAAAATTAAAAAAAAAAAATCTGATGCCTCTCCTCAGACTTCAAGGCTTTCTCCCACTAGATTAAAAGCCCTCTGAATGACAAAGACAAAACTTTGGAAAGGTGACATGAAGCTATGAGTCAGCCCCACTAGAATTAATATTATATGATTGACCTCTAAGTGTTATCCCATATATTCCATGCACAGTTCTGCATGGAAATGCCCCTCACCCAAGGTTCAATATTCTTCAGGAATGACCCCTCGTCTAAGGAAGAAAAATGTAAACCATCTGAAACACAACTGCCTTAGGACAGATGAGTCTCAAAAAAACCTCTGGATTCCTTGTGTGTGACTTCCAACCACATTTATTTGGAAATGCTCTATGTCCACCAAAGACTGAGACTAGCACACAGATCAGGCTGAAGTTCCAGGGGAATACTGGATCCACAGTGTGCGTATGAACAATCATTTGGAGAACTCATACATGCTCTCACAAAATAATAAAGGGAATTACTGTAGTATTCCTAATAGAAACTACTCACTTCCTCAAATTATAATGCTTCATGTTACTGAAATTATTCCATTATTATGTTTATTGTTATGTGTACAAACACTGGTACCTCACTTGATCAATTCAGAAAAGAACAAGAAACTTTGTCTAAAGTATATACCTTCTAAATTACCTTTCAGCATCTTATTACAGTATCAACTAGATATCAAATCAATAAAGAATATTAGCTGCACAAGAAGCACTTATTTCTTCTTGTTTCTTGCTTACAGAAATGAAGAAGTCTGGACAAGTGGCAGGAGGTTTCAACAGGTCTCAAAGGTGTGAGTCCCTGTGCACATACCCTGGAATCCCTGTGCTCACCCATGGGAATCCAGACATAGCCAGAGCTCCCGAGACTGCTCTCATGAACAGCAGCCCCTGTGCTGCACCCGGGCAGGAATCGGATGTGCTGTGCCAGGCCCCACAGCTCCAGCTCCGTTCTCCTCTCCAGGATGTCTGGGGTGGACATTTTGTAGCCCAGTCCAGAGAAATTCAAGTCTCTGTAGAGGAGAGATGGTGTGCTGTTCCGCCATGGTAGTTAATATCATACACTCACATAAATAGGTGGGTTTTATTCTTATCACCACTAACTGAATGGCAACAATCTTGTTTTTCCTATTTGTTAACTTCTTAAGCATAGAAATACTGTATTGTATTTGCTGCAGTTCATAAGAATCAGTTCTCTTGCCAGTTTCATCTGTACTGCCTTTAGATATGCTGTGATAAGACACAAGCAATACCTTTGCCAAAATAATTTAAGACAGCTTCCATTCTCCAGAAACTCTAAAGATATTCAATTTTGATTCCCAAAATATCAAACAAAATAGCAATATCCAATGATTTATTATAGCTTTTGATTACTTTTAAACTGATGTACTCCTTCCTTCATTATAATTTTCATATTTGATTGTAACAAATCTTTGCTTCTTTTTTGTATTACAAAATGTGTAACAGAAGTCACATATAATTATGTGCAGTTCAAAGCAGTGCTTGGCACTACCTGAATTTCTTAGCACATAGCCCAAAAGCTCTACTAAGTTCAAATACTTTTCACAGAACATATAATTTAGTAGCCAACTTCTGAAAAAGAACCGCAAGTTGTTCTTAATTATTTTTTTTTTTCCTGAATTCAATCCCTGCTAAGACGCTTGACTCCCCTGATCTGCTTAGCCTCAGCACTAATTCCAAAACCTAATTCGTTAGAACTGGAAGACAAGGGAAATATTGCATTTACTAGAATGCTGGGTTTGATTAAAAGAAGCATCAGCTCTTTTACTGTTGACTTAAAAAATCACAGGATTGGACCCAATGAACTTTATCTTTTGAAAAACAGAAAATACTTCTCAAACTCTAAAATCAAAATTAAGATAAAAGGAACGCATACACAAAATATGATGGAGAAAATGCTTTGCTGATAAGGGTACAGTCCTGATCCAGTTAATATTCTTTGAGTGCGGTGCATTTTGAAATTATTTATTTTTCCAGTTTCCTCTGCAAAGTTCAGACCTGATTGTTACCTCAATTCATTTTTACACTGATATCAATTTATTAATTTCAAGAGAGCTATGCCTGATTTATGCAGATGTAAACACAAATCCATACCTAGTATGACCCTGTATATATAATCTTTTTGTTTGGTAATTTATATTTTTAAAAAAAAAAAAAACTTTTACCCTTTCAACCTCTTAAAGAGTATCTGCAGGTATGTGTGTAAGCTTCATTATTCCAATGTCTTAAAACACTACCCAATATAATCTCCTACAATGCAGGTATTCACCACTATTAAATTATAATAGTTAAGATCTATATCAAGAATTGACATCCAGTGCAGGAGACACTTAGAACAGTGTAAGTTCAAAAATTTAAAATAAAATCAGAAAACATCTCATCTGCTCTGAAGTCTGCGCAACAATAAAATATCAAATTTTGAAAACCAACTATTTATGAAACACAGTATGGAGTATTGTGTCTTTCATTTTTTTTCTCCATGAACATGGCAAGCCATGAATAAATTATAACTAGAATTGCTGAAGGGATAACAAACTATAGTGATTAATTGAAAAAAATAAATAAATAGAACTTCACTTTAAAAATACGCTTTCATTACAGTCATCATCCCAAAATACTCAAGTTTCAGGAACAGATTCCTAAGCATCTTGTGTACTCAGATTTGCTGAATATCAGGTAAATTGCCTGTCAAATCACTTAAATACCATAAATCACTAAGTGACCAAAAGTGGCCCTTACAAAAACTTAATTTAGTGATGGGTACTTCAGTTCAGCCTTATGATCCTGCAGGTAACAAGATCCTTCATATACATACAAAAAGAGCATCTCTGAAAATGTGTTTATCTTCTGTCCCCCAAATGCACAATTTTAGGATTTTCTCATTCACTTTGTTATGTATTTTGGAACGCTTGCTATTGATGAAGGTTGTATTGTAATGGTGAAATGACAATTCTGAACTTAGTTTTGAAAGGTAAGAGTTGGAATACCTACCAATGAAGAAATGAAAAAAAGTATCCAATATCCTGAAGGAACTGCTTTCTAGCACATAGTTTAGAACATTTTTGTTCCTATAGCATCATAACCAATAGCTGTTAAAAAAACCCGCATAAAACTAAATTAAAAATCTTGTGACCAAGATTTGGTGTGATACAGGCTTGGCCTCAATTCTATTAAATGAAAGAGACATCTTCAGCTGATGCTCTGAGAATACAGTAACTTTACTAATTGTCATAAAGTTTGATTTTTCTCCCTTATGGATGTTTCAAAACATGCAGAATTATCTGCTCTTCTTTATAATATATCTGCTATTAAATATATTTATCTCAGCTCAAATAAGAGTACATTTACTTTAAAGAAATATTTTTATGTATGCTTTACAGAATGACAGTCTGAGAGTAATGCAATTCAACAATCTGTATTTTTCTGCTCAGGGGCATTTACTGCTTTCAGCAGCATCAACCAACAGCAATGAAAGCCAACAACTGTACATCTTCCTTGGACTGGAAGCAGGATATGCTAATCGTCAGCCTTGAAGATCTAACAACTTAGACAGCATGCACTTAATCTGAAGCCCTAACTGCCTATGTGCTAATTAGTTTGGATCTCAAATTATAATTTTACTTTGATATTTTGTATAATCATTTTTTGTGCAGCACAACAACCATCGTATTGAAAGTGCACAAACATAAATGTATTTAACTTAACATCTAATGGAAACTAAAAATCAAGTGTTTTCAAACTATATATATTAGCATATTTTCCTTCTCAAAAAGATACAAACTGCAACATAATTTTAAAGGTTTTTTTCTGGAGTTTTTGGATGTTGTCATTGTTGTTAGCTGTTCCACTAATGTTAATTACACCATTACATGATTTCCCACGGATAACAACTTGTAATTCCATCTACTTATTCTCCACAGAGGAACACAGTAGATTAGGAAGCTGTCAAGATGATAAAATGACATTGAATGCAAATTTGTATTTGTAATATAGCATGCAAGATTTGGTAATCCTACTTAAAACAGAAGAAGCAAACTAGCTTCAGGCGCTGAATGTATGCTTCAGGTAGTGAACGTATGAAAAATGTCAATACATTAGAATAACTGAAGCAACCACAAAAAATATTCTATCTAAACTTTATTAAGTGGAGAATCTGTCAATAAATCAACTGAAATATAAGGACAAGTATCAATATTAAAACACTCACCACTTGTATCTGGTATAACATTATTTTTCTTGACAGAAAACCTACCAAGTAATGATATAAAAGTTCCACTGATTAGTCCATATTTTTAATTTTCCAGAATAAATTCCTGAGCATTTCAGAGACTTTTAAAGTAAAAGCCAATTTTCTGCTCATACTTATATTGATGGAACTTGACTGATGTAAGTGGAATTATGACAGTATAGATGAAGAGAGAATTTCACCCTACTACCTTAATTCTGGAAGGTTTTAGTTGTTATACACAGCATACAGCTACTCAAGACTAAGTCCCCAGGATACAAATACCTCAGTCTATTAGTGGGCTGTGTGAACATTCAATAGTAACTGTAAATCAATCTGAAACTGAACAGACAAGATCAGTGGTAGACACTTACCAAAGTTCTGCCTATGATTGCGATTTTAAAGCAAACACCACCACTTTTTACTCCTAAGAAAATACTAACACATTTCTTTTTATTAGTTTAGATAGTAATCAGTACATAATCTTACTAGGGGCTAGTCACAACCACTGCTATTGCTTCTATTTTAATAATTTTTTTTTACTCTTTATTTTGCCATTTTTAAATTTACTATTATTTTCCAGAAAATAAATGTAGCCGTCACATAAGGTCAGACTGATTTTTGTGAGGCTAAAATTTATTATGCTCTAAGTTTTAAATTAAAAGACATTTCAGAGGAGCAAGACCACAATCATCAGCTTTCCAGAGGGTCTGACAAGTACTTAAAATGTCTAAATACAGCTTGACAAAGCTCGTATTTGTACTGATGAAATGCAACCTGGTAATGAAGTGTCTTCATACACAGATCTCTCCAATTTTGTCCTGGAAATGCACATCCATTTAAGATTTTTACTACACAGATCCCATATAGCAGACAAGATTTTACTTCTTCTTTCTATGAACCTTTTAACTTAAACACCCATAGACCAACACAAGGCAAATACTAAGCAACAGCTTCTTTTAAAGGTTAAATTACAAATGAACCCACATTCAGATAGTTCAAGTTTACACCTTTAGTAGCTGCCCCTATAACAACAGAAAGTTACAAAAGAAACTAGTATTACCAGCCAACAGCTAACCTTTATTAACAGACCAGTGTGTCATGCGTTGCATGTCTAAATTGAGATTTACGAATACATCAGGTTGCTCCCTCAAAAGATGAGAAATAACTGTGAGTGAGGATTCCTTACAGGTTTAGTTCCCCCTTATAGGTACAAGTTCCCCCTTTAACATCCGTAATTTTGATGAGCTGCCTCTCTACCAGCGAGCCTCAGAACCAGCATCATATCTTCTAAAGCTTTTTACATGCAAGCCAAAATAAACAATTTTCCAAAATGTATTTGTTAAAAACCCAGGGTAAGACAGTATTTTAACACTTTGGGTAGTTTATCATGACAAATGTAGGAAAACAGTGTTGACACGGTCATTTCTGAAATTAAAAGTTACTTACAGTAAAGTAGCATTAAGTGAGGGAACTATATCTAATCTCCTTGCTAATATATTACCAATTTTAACAATTCCTAGAGTCTGAACAACTGACAGCAGTCTTAAAAAATGAGGGCTAGAAATACATCAGAACAGCTATCTTCAACTGTTTTGGAATGAGGCTTTAAACACACAACTCTACAGTTCTGTAGAAGCTACTAATGCATGAAGCTGTAAAAATCCTTTAAACCCTGAGCTTACCAGAGATCGCACAAATATCAACCCCAGGTGTTATGCCATTAAGCTAACCTCCCCCAGAAAAAAACCCTCAACAACAAAAAACCTGCAATGCTGATATGGAAGTCTAAACTTATACCTCAAATGTTTTTGACTACTTAGAAAACAAACAAACAAAACCACTACAACCCTCCTAAATTGTTACTAAACTGTCAGTCCACACAAATAGACAAAAGAAAATTCAGAGTGAATTCTACAGCACAGCAATGAATTCTGACAACTGGCAGTGAGCAATGATGGATCACACTTAGGCACTATTAATAACTTCTATCTAGTATGTAGAAATCAACTAATGTAGGGAATTCTGAGTTTAACATTGCCCATGACATTGGGATTAGGAGAAAAAACACTTTTTTGTAAGACAAACTACATTAAAATAAGGAAGCAATTCTAACTAAACTATATGTATGACTGAGAATGAAACAGTCGTTCGATACTTTATTTTGTCACTTTAGTGGCTTAAATACATCTCCAGATGTGCCTTCTTTATTGTAATATACAGCTGTCATACAACAAACTCTTTAAGGCAGGAGAGCACTTTTTGTTCTCTTAGAATCACATCACCAGAAGATGATGCTCACTTAGCCTGTTTCCCCAGTAAAAGTTCTACTTTTCTGTCTGGGACAGCACATCACCCAAAAATTTCTGACTGTAGCTACTTGGAAAGCAATCAAGCTATGATTTCAAGACAAGGTCTGCTGGAACAGTAGCAATTAAACAAATGCACCTGGAAGAATACCAACATACCATCATTGACAAGTACGTAATCAAAATTTGTTCAGTCAATCACAATAAACCATTCCCTTTGCTGTTTCCATCAAAATACATAATTGTTTTCACCCTTTCATCTTATGACAGATGACAACATCCTGTAAGATTTCCTTTTTGAAGAGTGCCCAGCCTTCCTGGACCCCTTTGCCCTTCAGGACTGTCTCCCAAGGGACACTCTCAACCAGTGTCCTGAACAGGAGGTACAGTGAGGCACCTCCCCTGGTAGTCTCACCAGTTGTGTCAGGAGGTTATCTTCTATACACTTGAGGAACCTCCTAGACAGTTTCTTCTCTGCTGTGTTCTATTTCCAGCAGACTTCTGGTAGGTTGAAGTCTCCCACCAGAACAAGGGCTGGCAATTGCGAGACTTCAGCCAGCCACTTGTAGAATACCTCATATGCCTCCTTGTCCTGGTTGGGTGGTCTGCAACAGACTCTCAGCACTATATCTGCCTTATTCGCCTTCCCCTTCATCCTTACCCATAAACACTTAATCATCACCATAATCCACCTCTGTACAATCAAAACACTCCCTAACATATAGAGACATGTCACTGCCTCTCCTACGTTGCCTATCCTTTCTGAAGAGCTTATATCGATTCATTGCAGCATTCCAATTGTGACAGTCATATCACCATGTTTCCATGATGGCAACTACATCATAGCTATCTTGCTGCACAATACTTTCCAGCTCATCCTGGTTGTTGTCTGTGCTATGTGCATTAGTGTAGATGCACTTGAGCTCGGCTACTGATTTCACCCCCACCCTTGGCTCTTCACCACTAGGTTCATCTCTGGTGGGCCAGGTTTTATCTCCTTCCCCTTTTGAGTCTAGTTTAAAGCCCTGTCTATAAGCCCTGCTAACTCTTGCCCTAACACCTTTTTCCCCTGCAAAATAGGGTTTTCCCATTCATTGACAGCAGGCCCAGTGTCTTGTTCATCAAATCACTGTCAAAAAACCCAAAGTCCTGCTGGTAGCACCAGGTTTGGAGCCAGGCATTGATCTGGTGGCTAATAAACCACCTTAGTATTTACTTCACTATACTTTCAGTATTATACCAAAAAGAAGAAAGATTCTACTTACTCAACAATGGCTAAAATATTCATCTAAACCAAGCAATAAATACCATCTATGTAACCATTATTATCTGTACTACTTCTTGTGTTCTGAAGACAACGTCTACCACAAGGGTCAGTAAAGATGGAATCGTACTTTGTATTTGGAAAACAAATTAGTTCTAAACATGCAGTCTGAGATCTGGATCATTCAGTAAAACCTTCTACATGCACACTATCAGGAGTTCCAGTTACCTGCAGCCTTCTGCATAAATTGTAGGGAGTAAAAAAATTGGGTAAAAAAATTAATAAATATTTTTAAAAGCGACTCTATCTACTTCAGATCATCACAGTGGCACTCAAGAAGGGGTTAAAATTTCTTTCAGCAGTACATGCATGGTAGAGAGAAGAGCAGGTAAAAAATTTTCAGAACATTAGTGTTTGTTCCATAGTCAGGTCTAGAATGGAGCAAAACAAGAAAATATAAGAACTCCAACTACCTGTAACTATGACTCAACATACAGAGAACAGAAAAAAAGAACACAGCACTATTAATACTAAACGCAGCAGCAGAAGAGATTTCAATACATAATTCCATGGTTCTCTTAAAAAGTTCTCAACCTGCTTCATTAATTCTTGATGAGGTTACTATAATGATGCTAGATGTCAAAATGGTTGGCAGAAACAAGTCATATTGTCCATTAAAAGCAAACTTCCATAAAGCTCTCATTTCACCTTATTTAACTGCACAAATAAAATATGCTCTTTTTACATCTCACAGAATCAGTAATGAAATTTTGCTTTTTTGTTATGCTATACATTCACAGAATCATACAGCAAGTAGCCAAAAATTAACTGATCTAATAGCTCTGCCTTGGCAAATCAATAGGTTTCTGTACAGTACAAAGTAAACTAGTACATCACTCAATTACTTTTTTTCCTTTGAGTCTAATGATCACATTTCAGTAACCAATGAACCAAACACAGGTCAGTTAATTCCTTTACTGCATTAAGAAGTTATTATCTTGACATTCAGGCACAACATAATGTTTACCACAGTGACAATAAGCTCTTTTAGATACACAGTACAGAATCTGCAGGCAAGTGTGAAGATCCTTTGATAATAAACTGTACTTCCCAGGTCCAACACAGAAAAAGCTGTGTGCCTCAGAAGCTGAACTATTTAGTCACACCAATGATAAATCTAAGTGGGGACAGTCATTTTAACTGCTCAGAACTGTGTCTGCTTTTTTGCTTTAAACAACTCTAATTTTACAGTCACACAGAAAAAGACTGAAGAGAAGAAATTTTGTCTTAACTTGGCATGTATTAAAAAAATGCAACATGTAACTTTAAAGCATAAAAAAATTGCATGATGGGGAAAAAGACCAGGTGAGTGGATCTGCAGCTCTGAGAAACATATCAACAAGGCAATGTACAAATAAAATAAGGTCTTGAGGAAGAGACAGAAATGATGTCAGGGGAAGAAGCCACAATGATCTACAATATTAAAATAATATTGAGTAGCTTAAGATGTTATGTTCTACACATTGAAGTTATTAAACTTACAACTTTGACACTGAGTTTAATTGGGCTAATATAAGTTTATCTGCAACTATATATTTTTTTTAGTCTGCAATTTATGCTTTTTATTAATTTATTATTTCTTTAATCTAGAATACTGGGCAGACTAAAATGAAGCTAAATAGAGGGTGAAAAACTGTGGCTTTAGAATTCTTGAATGTAAGTTTTCAGAATAAATTCAACCTAATACATTTTTCAATACTTCATAAATACTGTAAAACCCATGTTCAATTTTACAACTACAGTCTGTATAATCTTGAAGCAAGTTATTTTTAAACACTGAATAGATGACTGGATTCTTTCAGCTACAAAAGAAAGGTTTCTTTGAAAGACTGCCAAAAATACTTTTATAGCTGATACGTAGCTGACACATTAACCTGGTAAATGTGTGTGGAAGTACTAATGACTAAGCAAGGGATATCAAAGACAGTGATAAAAGAACAAACAGCTGCCAGTACTTGGCATTCCATTCTGCTATCATAGCTAATATGATTGGCAAAGGAAATTACACCTACTTTATAATAATACTACTACATTAGGCAGAGACTTCTAGATGGAAGTATCCCAGCACTATTTTCTAAAAGGTGTTGTATGATTCATTAGAAAGAACAGAAAAAAAATACTACTACTTTAACTGCAATACTGCAGAGAATTTTTTAAATAATGCATCCAGATAAGCAGTATGCTAAGAGATAAGAGTATTCTTTTCACACTGATATACTTTTTAGTAGCATAGGATTGTAATTCACTTGAAAGCTTTCAGTTATATATATATATATATATATATATATATGAATGACCAAGTGACTTGGTGCTAAACATTTTACTGAAGAATGGCTTTTTTAATACTACAACAGCATAAGAGTCCCATTTTAAGTATTCCATTCTACATTAGTAATTATGGAAAACAAAAAATTTCCTTTGACTAGCATGGAAATTAACATTTAAGAGCTACTTACAGCTTTGAAAATCCCCCAAAAGATTCTAAGTTGCAAAAAAGCCAATAAAACCTAGAGTTTCTAACTTACTTAATACTTACATCTACTAACTGTTCTGCTATATTCAGCATAAAATGGAACTCTAGATTTTGATGATGATCAATATTTATAACTTACGTTAATTTTTATTAAAAAATATTTGAACCAAAACATTATTTTCAAAATTAAGGTTTTACATTTAGAAAATATTACAGTAAAAATCTGAAAATCTAGTTTTAGACACTGTCACAAAGTTCACAAAATAAGACTTGCTGAAATCTTTCTTTTTAGAATTTATAATGCATTTGGTAATACTGTCTTTGGTGTTTTTGTCTGACAATATAAATAGAATCACAATAACATAAATATCTAAGTAAGTTAATAAACAAAAATTCCCAGAGCAAAAATTTGTTTCATGGACTTAATTCTCAGTAACTTCCTGTTAGAAAGCAAGAGTCTAGGGATCTGTTACCCACAAAAGCACTATCATCCCAACGTGCTTAATTAGCTCTTGGCTGGGACCAGGCAGTAGAGTAATAATGAACTTCATATATTTATTCCACTTAAGTGTTTGAAACGTGCTTATTTGCTAATGCAAAAATCAATAAAATGATAATTCATATTCAAACTTGAAGCACCAAAGGAAACAGGTAATAGCTTTACTTGTTGAACACCCCTCTTTTAGCATAGAAGAATGGCCAGGCTGCCTCTTGGATGAGGAAAATCATAGTGAGTTTACAGCAAATAACTTTATTTGGTGTCCCTGGAAGACTTTGCAGGGTATACCCACTGTAGTAATCACTCATCTTCATAGAAAAAGTTGGCTAAGAGGAATCTGATGCTCTAGTCTATGCGATACAGTGAGGGATTCTCAGCAGCTTCACATCATTCAATCTTACTCCCATCTTAGCTGCAAATTCCCACGTGTCTATGCCATGCCAAGCACCAGCATGGCCTTCCTGAGCTCTTCAAGAGAAGCAGCAACCACTTTATGGATATGTATTTACAGAATATTGGTTCATAACACTGTGCACCCTCAGCATACTTGTAGAAAATAGGGACCTGCAAGGAGCATTTGACAGACCAGATGGCTGGGGGGTACTTCAACAGGCTGAAAATACGGGCCAACTGGAATCTCATCAGGTTCAACAATAGTAACTGGAAAGTCCTGCACCTGGGGAGGACATTCACCAGGACAGTCTGGGTGGAAAGCAGGTTTGCAAAAAAAATTATGGAAGCCCTAGTGGACAAGTCAAACATGACCAAGTGATGTGCCCTTGCAAGAAAGACTACTAACAGCATGCTGGGGCTGCATTAGGAAGAGCACTGCCAGCAGGTCAGAGGAGATGATTGCAGGACACAGTGGACTGAGTTCAGTGAAGGCCCACTAAAATTATTAGGAGATTGGAACATATGTCATGAGTAGAGGTTGAGAGAGTCGGAACTGTTGAATCAGGAAAGCGTTCAATGCAAGTCTAACCAATATGCATAAATATGTAATGGGAGGGAGCAAGGAAGACACAGCCAAGCTCTTAACAGGACAAGGATGAGAGACAACAGGTACGAATTGAACTACAGGAAATTCCATTTAAATACGAGGAAAACACTTTTACTCTGAGAGTGGTTGAAAGCTGGCACAGGTTTCCTCCACAGAGGCTACGGAGACTCCATCCTTTCAAACCTGCAAACCTTCAAAACCTGAGTCTGCAGCAACCTGCTTTAGCTGACCCTGTTTAAGAAAGCGGTTTGAACTAGAGGGCTTTTCCAACCTCAGCAATGCTGTAATTTCATATAAACACCAAAACAGCTACTTGAAAGACAATATTTACACAAACATGGAAGCAAATCAGTCAGGAAAAACACAGGACAGAAATTACAATATTATTTATGTGGGAGCAGCTTTTTGGAAAGAGCAGAGGAAGGTAGAAAGTAGAAGGTTTTCAGATGAAGTTGGCAAATTTGTGAAAGGGAGTACAAGACAATTGCCTGTAGTATCCAGACAACTTCAGGTCTTTCTCTTCAAAGAGAAAGATAATTTCTTGTCTCACATCTGTAGCTACCATCAAATAATACATGACTGAATATATACACAATTAAGCATTCATTATTAGAGTCTCTACACATGTGCAACGATCTTCCACCAGCCCTAACTTTACTGAATCCTGTCCTGCATTAAATGAAATATCATCTTCAGCCAATTACGATTTTTACTATTAAGTAGTATGCTAGAATTTCTCTGTTAACAGCAGCTGTCTAGACAATACACAAAACTGTATTGTTATTATTTTTAAATGGTAGGATTTTCTTACTCCACTTACATATGCTCTTTGTTGGCTTTTAGAAGTCATCTACTTCAAGCAGTGTAAATGGACCACTAAAAGCTTAAATAAGAATTTTAAGTTACTTCTTTAACACAGTGCCCTCCTAGCAAACCCTTTACTATCCCAAATCTTATAAAATGTAAACATCATACAAAAAATCCCCCTTCCCAATCCTCATAACATTTACTGATTCTATTCCACTTGATCCATAAACTACAAGGAATCAATCAGTTTCTGAAATGCCCACTGCGGCATATCCAATGTTTATTTTATCTGGATTTAAAACTCTGATAAAACACTTCGGGGGGGGGGGGGTGGTGGGGGGGTGGAAGCTCTTAAGCATCTACCACAGTGTATGTTTCCATGGAGAATAAATGGATACTGTAGTTACAGATGATGTGTTATTTATTCTTGCTAAATCAGAGCAGTACTTCTGCCAAAAACTTCATTTTATAACATCCTGCATGGAAATATGTCAAAAAAGCAAATATATAATAGATATAAGCCAAAATCCACTGGAAGTCATGAAAAAAAATAAAGGACCTTGGGGAGAAAGAGCTATATCTAACAGCTAAGAAGCCATGGGACAACTATATTTCACTTGAACTGTTAACAGTAGAAACATTTTTTTTTGACAACTAATGTTTAGAAACTGTCAGTTTATGTGTCTAGCAATCTTTCATCTCTGTAACAATTCTTTGTAGCCATACTTTCAATCCTTAAAAGAAGGAAGGAATTTGAAATCAAAGAATGTTTTTCTTCACCAGGAATAGTTTCTGTCAGTGTTTCTTCAGTGTGAATAAAGACTTATGAAAATTTTCAAGCCTAAAACACTGAAGTTAGGTACTAAATATACTGGTTTCCATGTTGAACAATACTAGATAACTCCAACTTGTATTTACACAGATTAGAGATAAAATATTACATGCTTACTGTGAAAGCAAGGTGCTCAGGGGCTCCAAGTGTTTCTATGTCAACATTTACACAGAAGAGAACTTGAAATCTTTCCTGAGAATCTCCTGTTCTCGTGCACAGTATAACAAATGCTATTCTCCAAGACAGATGAAATTTGCAATATTGATCTCCAATTTGCCCGCAAGGCAGAGGATTTAAAGAACAGGTATAATGAAATTTGATTTAAATAGATTCAGGTTTTTCCAGCTTCACTGCTAAGAATTGAGTC
The DNA here is from genome assembly GCF_000747805.2 of Chaetura pelagica. Classification (NCBI taxonomy): domain Eukaryota; kingdom Metazoa; phylum Chordata; class Aves; order Apodiformes; family Apodidae; genus Chaetura; species Chaetura pelagica. The sequence goes on from NW_009953758.1 coordinate 2,537,096, forward strand.
ATAGGGGTATGCGAGATATATCAAAAATCCCAAATACGACTAGATGTTTTCTCAGATCTACAGAAACTCAAATGGTTCAGAAAACAATAATAAAAAATAAAGACAGGGAAAAGGGTTAAATGGCAAAATTCTCCTTGTACACTGGTGTGGATGTTTGAAAATATACCAAACAAATAAAAAGAGCCAGATATGCAAGAATGCTACTTCAGCTGGAATCTGCAAAGACCAAGAAAAGAGATCAGGGAAGCCAGAGAAGTGCTAGCCAGCAGGATACCTATTTGACAGGCAACTGTTGTGGAAACATGCATCTCCGCAATTCCTCAGGCCTCTTCCTACATATATCTTAAGTGGAATCTAGCAACATGTCTAGCATGAAGATTTCTGGGGCATGCCTTATTCTTTTAAATTATAATAACTACTCTTTATCCCAAATAGGTCGTCAGTATTCCTTACAAAAATCACAAAACCCACTCAAAAGTTCCCAACTGAATTTGGGATTAGAATTGTATTTTAATAATTTTCTTTAACAAGCTGAATTAATACTGAAAACACATTTCCTTAAGTATCTCCACACTTAGTTTCTATTCTGGCAAATGCAGAGCATTAAAACCACAATGGCTCTCTTAGCAGTCCTGTGGGCTCCCTACTCTTCATGCTTTCATGTCCAGAGCAAAGAGACATATGATCCTAGGCACAATTTAGTTCCTTCTGCACTGCAAGTGTATGAATCATATACTTATCAACCATTTTCTGTACTTCTACTGTTTAAGACTAAAGCACTTGAAAAAAACCACTACATTAAACATAATGTACTTAAGCACTTTGATCAGTAACGTGGCCCTTGTAGAAGACAGAAAATTAGACAGCTTTCCTGTAAACACATATAGATAGGCCTTTTTTTTTTTTTTTTTTCTATTTTTTAATAGTGACATGAAAATCACAGGTTTTGGAAAAATGGTAGAAGATTTATCCTGACCCCTATGCCATCCTCTTAAATAATATGTAATTGTATTGCTTCTGAAAATGTTAGTTAAGAAACAAAACTGATAAAAGCAAATAAAAACTCCAGGCCATTGTCATAGTTTTTTACTGAATTACCAATAACACACACTGAGAAAGATTGGTGTTGAAAAAATTACTGCCTGTCAAAATGGATTTTGTACAAACCAGAACTCATAGTATAAAAGAAAATTGATCACTACTTACAGAGTGCTATAAATGAACACAGTGCTTTACAGATAAACATTAACAGGGTTCCTTTCCCTTAAGAGCATATAATTGAACTCTAATAGGATACTCTGAATGACAATTAAGGTTTGTGAAAATGAGCGCAGGCATTATTATTGCAAAGATGAATATAGAAAGAAACAACAGAGACTTGCATACTCCCTGCTTGATTTCCTGCAAAAGCTGTAATTCACACACTGCTCTTGTTCTGATGGCTGTATGGATTTGTTCAAAGGAAAGATTACATACCTGTAATTTAAAAGGTGGCAATTGACTATTAGAACTATCAGATTTTATATTCCTTTTATTACTACAGAACACTTAGAGAAATGATAAAAATTCTATAATTTATGTGGTTTACTGCTTAGAATATGACATTACTTTTCATCTCAGAACAAATGAAGGTAGTTACAGTATGCGGTTTTTTCAGCTTCTGGTTGTGGTGAACAGACTGAAAGCTGTTTGACATAGCCAAGGAGATCAATATAGATGAGATGACAAATGACCACCAGCTGTGTAGAGTACAACACAAATACACTACACAAAAAACAGAATAGAAGCAATGAGAAACAAATGACATGAAGCAGGAAACTGAAAAAGGCTTTGTCAAAAGACGATCTTAGTATAGTTCCCTCTAGAGTGCTGAGACATTTCACAGATTAATTCACAGAATGGAATTATACATGCAAGCATAAACGTAACCTGTAATATGGGGATGTTCCTCTGCCACTGGCAGCATCATAAAATTAACAAAGTCAAGACCCAGGCAGATGAGGTAACAGGCACTCTAGAAGACAAGTTAAGAACATACTGATGCAGATACTAGATACATTTTACAGTATAAGAACTCAAAGCTACTCCCTATTCCAGCATCCATTCAGAATGCTTCTGAGCACAAAGAATAGAGATGATCAGAGACTTTCTCATAAATTAAATAAAAAGGGATAAAATTGAAAGATTTCATAGATAGATAGATAGTAGACTGGGAAGAGGGAGCAAATGGCCTGCTTGTTAATATGCATGATTACACTTAAAGAAAAATCAAAGAAGTAGGCCTGAGCAATGAGATAGTCAAGTTGTTTGAGAAATACTTTAACAAAAACTGAGCTTGGTGTTTGGTTTTGGTTCATTGTTGGTTTGTTGTTTTTTTTTCTGTTGTTTTCTACAAGCAGAAAAATCACTTGAAATAATTAAGCAAGAAAAGAAATATTGAAAAAGCAACAGAAAATACTACTACTTTTTTGGTCAAATCAGCTTGATTTCCAAGCTAATGTTTAGGAACTCACAGAGACAAAAGACATGTACCATTACCTGAAAAATTTTCAGACAACTAATAAATGTAAATAATTCTTAACCTCACATTATGATGCTGAGTTTCAGATGTTATTCTTTGACACAAGGGAAAGCCACCAATTTTTAAATGTTCTCATGTCTTGACTAAGAGATCTGAGAAAAGGTATCCACCCACATATAACAGTATCACATGATACAAGAACAATCGGACCTCCAAAAAGGAAGAACAACACTGCTGTGGGATGATCCAAAGATCTGCAGTGTTGTCATTTATGACAGAGAAGGCAAAAAAAAAAAAAGATTGTGGATACCACTACAAAATTCAGTTCAAATACCTCATTAATTGTCTATAGAACTTCACAAGATAAATTAACTTTTCCTCCTAATATCCAAAAGAGAAAGTATGTCAAATATTTTGGCAAAAAAAGGGAAATATATACATATGAAGAGAAACAACACAAATTCATCAAAAGTTACCTTGGAGATAAACAAAATTCCGTACTCCATCTGCAAGAACTAAGGAACATCTCAAAGGGGTGGCAAGGGAGAAACAAACTCACAAGGCATAGGCATCTAATGTTTTTACAGTGCATCTTCACAAGCATGTATTCTGCTAGTGATAGCTCATCTGTTTCTGTAAGAGCTTCTGGTTTTGCAACTACGAACTCAATGCCATGAGATGCATATTTAACGATATAAATGGGCAAAATAAAACTGTCAAGCATGAGCAAATCTGCATTATGAGACTATAATAAGAGTAATGATCTCAGCTTTTGCAACATCATAACACTCAGTAAAGCATCTGAACATCAAATCTCAGTGGTGTTTCTTTAAGCCTCTTCATCTAAAGTAGTTCCTAAAATAATACAAAACTTGAGGAAAAGTTGGAGTGCTATTTTAATAAGATCTTCAGTAACCCAAGTTATACATACTAGAAAGCAGACATTACAAGAAGGGGCTTAGAGGTCCTATTATTCCTTTACTTGAGTGAGGAAAACACATTTTTTGGTCTATGATTCCAGATTATCTAATCTCACCAGAGAATTTCAGCCATAACCTAAAATAATTCCTTGAACGCACAACTGCAGTACACACATTAAACAAAAAGACTGAAGCAGGCAGGAACAACTTGTTCTTTTGATAAAATGCAGCAGCAGGCTGGTACAAAATTTCAGCATTTTGGGATTAAAAACTAGTTAATACACAACAGTGATGAAAGTAATGCTGGCATTCGCAATGTTTTTACAGTCTATTGCTGTTCCTTTTTGAAAAGAAAACTTGAAACATGAGCATTTTCACTGAGTTTTCACTGAGTCTTAGAATAACAGAACAAAACAATACTTTTCCTAGAAGAAAATCACTAAGACAAAGAAGTGCATTGAAATAAACCACTGAGAACTATATATAGAGAGGGATATGCACTGAAAAGGTACTTTCCTTATGCTAGTTAAACATGTAATAAAAGCCGGCTAAACCTTTCAGCTTCATTCATAGAATCTGTTTTGCAACATGTTAGATAAAGTTAAGCTAAATCTCTTAATTGTAGCAGATGCAAAATTAATGAAAGCTCATCCTTTACATATTACAGGACTGGTCTCATGTTCATAAAAACTTTCATCAAGTGACAATTATATTATGCAAAATTCTCAGTTGTACAAATCCTGATAGAAGCCTCAGTGTTTTTATTGGGTAATAAAATGCAAGTCACTCTAGTGGAACCTTTGGAAGAAATTTCTTTAATATGTCATTAACACTACATCATAAACTAAATCATTGATTTGAAAAGGGTACAAGGAAAACCACACTCATTTCCTGCTAATTTACACCTAAGAATGCAGAAATAAGGCTGACAGTAAAAAATTAATGAATCATTTAAACCTCAGATATTTCAGAAAATAATATTACAAATTGAATGGCAAAACTATTTTTATCATGAAAATGTAAAGACATCGACGCTAGAAAACTATGATTGCTCCTCTAACTGAGAACACACAATGGAAGAAACCTAGTATCGGTTCATTAACATTACATGGAGATATTTTGCAAATAGAAATAAGGAGAATTTAATGACAGTTCAAGAGGGCGTAGTAAAGCTGGAATCTAAACATCTTCCTGCATGTCTCCATAAGTATAGCTCTGAAAGCAATCCAGTACTCCTTTGGTTTAACTGGGATGTTACTTAACATAAGGATCTTCCTCTCTGACTATTTCAATACGAAAGGCAAAGCGTATTCATTTTAACTCAAGAACAATTTTCTCGATATAAAATCAGTCTTTTAAAATAGCTACACAAACCATTCATATCTACATTCAGTTTGAAATAACTAATCACATAGCAACTGGATTGCTAGGCTATTTGGAAAACTGCTATTTCAATCTCAAAAACCAGATTATTTTATTATTTTCTCCCAAAAACATATTGGTCATACTTTTACCTGTATGTTGTCCATCGATATTGGTAAGAATTATGAAGCTTCAGATTTAAACAACTTTTCACTTAGTTGTGACAAGGAAAACACTTGAACTACATTTTTTTTAAAAAAGTAGAATTTAAGTATTTTATAGCATTACTTAGCTGCTGTTCCAATACCAAAACCACTGTATTGGAGGGGCTTCTCAGAAAATTTGAATTCTATAAGTTATGTCACATTGAGCTTTGGTCAAATGCTGAAATCTGCTTTTCTGGATAAATTACTCATGATAACACTATCCATAGGGCCATACATTTTCTACCTCTGCAGTGTCTTTTTCTAACAGAAGCTTAACACACTGCATTTGTAAATGGGATTTTCTGTCAATATACTTGCTAGTATGCATTGTATCGTTATCTTATACATAGTTATAATACTTTTAGATCTGCAAATACACTTATTTCTCCCAGTGACTGTATTTTCCCCTTTTTTACTCCTTCCCAACAGTTTTTCAAATTAGGTTTAAAACTGTTAAAATAGAACGGGAAATAGACATTTTGTAAAAAGTTACGGTTTAAAAATAAATAAATAAAACCCACAAAGAAGTTAACTCTCCCTAGGTTGTATTGCCTAATTTAAAAAATAAATAAAGAAGTTACTTGTAACATTTTCATACACACACAGACATAGGAACACAGAAAAAAACAGTTCCCTCCATTCACGCACATACACACAAAGGCAGCCAAAAGATCCATTTGGACTTCTAACTTCCAATTTTTGAAACACCTCCATACTTTTAAAATTATTTACCTGATATGAGTTCACTCAATACTATTCTGTGTATTAACTTGCTTTATGCTGGTTGTGAATCATTAAAGCAGAGTCTGTATTTCTGTTAATGTACCGTCCTTGGAGGTGTTCAAAAAAGGGGTAGATGTGGTGTTTCATAAGATGGTTTAGTGGTTGGGGGCTGTGGTGGGGGATGGTTGGACTTGATGATCTTGAAGGTCTTTTCCAACCTTGACGGTTCTATGATTCTATGATTCTTGGTTTGTACTGCGGCTATTTTAGTATACTATGTCATGGCCATGATAGCTTAATGATTTTAAATCTCTTTCCCAATTGGATACCATAGACTTTTCATCTTCCTCATAAAAAAGTGCTCTGCATACCCATTTAATGCTTGCTGGTAAACACGCATTAAATCTGGAAGTCTTCCACTATTAGTCAATATTGAGTTTAATATGTGGAAAAAATATCCTACAAACACACGACTCCTGAAAACAAACATAAAACCTAAACAGCTTCAAGGTGATGGAAATAGTGTTCCATTCTAAGTGTATCTTTACATTTTCATGGCCCAGATCCCACCGTTTTCAATTCTCGCCGCTAATATGGTAACTCAAAATATTTTTCCATCTTGCAATTAAGAAGCTTAAATATTGAGACATGTTAATAACTCTCTCTCATTACCACATTAGAAATCATTTTTGTCACCACACAGTATAATGTAATGCTGGCTTAATATAGTGGAAAATTGCTAATCATATAATAACATTTCAATGTTTTTACTACATTAACAAAACTGATTAAGAATAAAGTGCAAATAATAAATAAGACAATTTTACAAGCAAGGAGTAAATTACGAGCAAAATGACAGCAAAGAGAATGCGGCTGTAGTTGATAATATAAATTATGCTATGCTTCTGGCTAGAATTTAAAATACTTCAGAGCTGCTGATATGCAGTACTTTTGGAAATCAGATCTGTTTTTCTATGTCTTAAATAAAACTAAAAAGTGTTATGGCCTTTTCTAATTGCATTGGAATTTGCAACCAAATGGGAATTATTTCAAAGGTTGGAAACTATCTACTATTTTTTTTTTTTTTTTAACTTCTGTTAAATCGTACACATTTGTAAGTACTACATTATACTAAGAAAGCTACCAGATTAAGTAAAATTTTAGCTAGGAAATAAGAGTATAATTTAATAATCCCCTGAAGCATATTTGCATATTACACTTTTCACTTAGTATGCATGAAATGGAAAATACTAATACGAACCAATTTCTGTTAACATGCAAGGTTGGGTTTTTTTCTGAGAACTTTTAAGAATTCACAAACAATACTTCTAATTTAAAGCATCCTTTTTGTAGCATGCAAGTTCCAAAAAGCATGATGAAATATGAGATTACAATAGAAAAGTCTATCCCTTTTATCAAGCTTCATTTTGCATAATTCATCTTACAAAATCTAAAATAATTAGTATAAATGGATTCATTAGTTATTTAAAGATTTTAAATAGTGCATATAACTTCAAAATCAGTTAACAGGATATATTGAGATGCTTCTGCAGTTTCTTTTGATATAAAGAATGCAAAACAAAATTGTAACTCATATTTTACTAATTGTAGCAATTTTTCAGACCTGAAATATTAGTTTGAACTAATCTCAATTAAGCATAACTATAAATATACTGAGAAGTACAAATGCAGCTTTAACAAAGACTTAAAAACAGCCACAGAATGCCATTTTAGACTTCTATACATTTCAATAAAGATGTTTCTAAAGCATTAAAAAGAAGAAAACATTGCAAAAACGTTTTCCAACTCATAGACAATAACACTACGTTAATGCAAGTTAAATTTCTATATACTTGTGCTTACAGAGTCTCACTGCTAGATTTAAATTACAGTACTAACTTGGTATGTTTCCACTTACAGTACAATACCATACTTCACTATATACATCAGTTTTGGAGTCCAGTCAAATTTTTTGCAATCATTTACAAACTAACTCACATTCCACAAAACACAAATATCCATTGCTTATTGCTCTGTATTTTTAAGGAACCTTTTCACTTGGTTTTACTGTAAAGAAGAAGGTGGATCATGAACACAGTAGATTGGGAATTCAATTAACTTCCATTTAAGATTTTTGATGTAAAAAGTCCTGCTTCCCTGAAACAGGGAGGTATATTTACTTTTACTACCTTACTTAACCTTTTTTTTGACAAGACTTTTGTGGGGAAGATTGCTCAAAATAAAAATGCATTTCCTTGTCAGAGAGAGACCTGAGCACACTCAATAATTTTTTTGGAGATTACCTGACTAGTATGTTTAGAAATGGCAAAGCATGTTCTGAGTACAGGTCTTCTATACACCAGTGACTGCGTGGACTACTTCAGTATTCCTGGGATTGACTATTGCTTATACTCATTAATTTCTTACCCTGTCAAATTTGGCTCAGTTGATAAAGACTCCTGAAAAAGTTAACTCTTGAAACCTTTAACCATTTCATAGGAAGGAAAGAGTATTTGCTGACAAAGGTATAGCTGAAGGTGTGAACAGTCACAAAGTACCAGCGAAATTTCATTTTTATGACAGAGGAAAAGAAAAAGCTAGATTTTCTTCTTCAAATCCGCAGAGATACCAGTCTTCCTTTAGTAAACAGAACCACTTGGAACTTGAAAGTCTGAATACATTAATGATTCTTACACCCATGTCAAAGGTACTGCTTTATACTGATGGAAAACCCTGAGAAACACAGAGGAAAGAGCAGTGGGAAAACTATTCTGAAAAAAAAATAAACCTTGCATTTGTCTGTTTAATTCTTGAAATAACTAGATTAACAAAATGCAAAAATGCAAAAAAAAAGGCTTTTGAAGTAAACCTAACTTCAAATTTAATTTATATTAGAATATATTTTAAATTTTATGTTCCATTTAATTTTCAGAATGAGATATTTAAATACTCATCTATCCTGCATTTCAGTTTCATCACCATGCTGGTTCAACTCTTATTTCGGGGGAAGAAAACTAAAGCATGAAAACTGAAAAAACTCACTCTGACATTCATCATGTTAAATTACATTGCTAGCACAAGTGTAGTATTTGCTGATTAGGCCTCATTACTTCTTTCATGAAAGAATGAAGGAATGAGATTAAAGCAGTATCTGATCAAGGTGGCTTGTATTTTGGCATGGAGTTTTACAGTTGATGGATTTTTATCTGATTCATAACCTTAAAACAGTGTTTTCATGAAAAATGAGGTGATACTTCCTGAAATTCATAGGAATGAGGGAAGACTTGATAGCAGGTCATAACAACTCATTTATTCTCACACCACGTGTTTGTACACCAACAGTTTCCTATTTATTCAGATAAAAACAACCACTAAAAGCACTGACATAATAATATTCTTTGCATCCTGAAAAAGAATTTTCTGCTTTTATTACATGGGTCCCAGAGGAATTTTACCATTTTCTGCAGATGCTGACTTGCTCTAATTCAAAAGCATTGCTTCAAATTAGCTTACCCATATAATCTCCAAAATATCACTGATTTTAAATTAGGGCTTTAATAGATGCTAAATGACTTTGTCATACAGAACACAGAGTTTTCAACTTACTCACAGGAAGAAATTACTATACAAAAAACCCAACTGAGAACAGGTATTAAAGCCCTGAGTTTTCCAACAAGAGCAGAGATATCCTTGCAAGAAGCCTCACTGAAACTGCAGGGTGTCTAGTAATGCACTACATGCCATGTACAAGATCAATTACAGGTGAAAAACTGTTACAACACCTAGACACAAAACAGACTGAGGACAGCAAGTAGGGAAGTTATTGTAAGTGTTTGAAAGAGGCTATATCTTCAGTAAAAGCTCAATTTTCCCATCTATTTCTTCTCCTCCTATCACCACTTCGATCATTAATTGATGAGTGTACATGCAATTTGACTTACTGAAAGACAGGTCTAGAATGAGACCAGAAATGGTCAAACAGAAAGATGGTAAAATACAACTGTCTGACAGCATTCTACCAAAGAAGCTCCACTTCACCAGGAACAACTATCTTTACCTTTGAGCCCAACTGTAGAGCTAAATCTTTCTAAAGATACAAAAATAAATAAAAATCTTTTCACCTCAGTTGTATCTGTCTTCCCTGAACTCCACTATGTTCATCTTGCTCTAAGCTTAAAACTGTAGTTCTTTTACTCCATAAAAGGCAAGAAATGAAATGGTCATTATCATAAACAGTGACTGAAAATGCATCAACATTCATGAAAATGGAAGAGTAAAATAAAGATCGTAAGATTCTGGTGTTTGAAACAGCAAAGAAACACACAGGTAATGACTTATCATTTTTGTATACTGTTTCCTCTTATTCAGCCACTATTTGTGAAAGCAAAAGAGCACACTGCTGCTTTTCACAGCCCAATACTTAAAAACATATTTCCTTCCTGCAAATTAAAATTAAAACCTGAGCATAATCAGTAGCAGTAACTATGCTAGCAGTTACAAATGATGTGTGCTTGAGTACAACTATAACTTGGCTGAAGTCACCACCAGTGATGGTTTTAAAGTAAAAGTTTCTAATGCGTAGCATCTGATTACCTCCTCCTTTTAGATACTTCTAGAAATTCAGAGAAATAGATTTCATTGAAATGAAGTTAAAATATTTGACTTAAGGTAATTTGACTGTTTAACATAATACAATTCAATATACAAATTCAGGCCAAAAAATGCCACTTTAGATAATGATGATGAAAAGATGATTTAGAGAAGAAAGGTTCTAGATTGTGCCTTTATCAATGAAAACTATGCACTGCCACTCAGTGCTCTTAGGATCAGTAAATTCCATCAGATACTGATACTCCACAATAGGATAGGAAAGGAGAGTGAATCAGAAAGTATTTGTCTCATTCTCGTTTCTGATACAATTTTGAACAAATGCCATAGGCCAAAGTAAGGGAAGCAACTACTTTAGACCCTGAAGACTTATGAAAAGCTGGTAGCTCAAGAGTGCCCCTCTGGTAGAGTGCTGCATATGAGAATAAACTTTCTTCCCAATTAAAGTATTTATCACCACATGTAACCATGGTATATCCATACAAACTAAAGCAGTTATTGTAAATGACACATTCTTTTGCCTGTACTGGATTTACTGTCATCATTGAAAGCTCACAGGTGATTCTGAAAGCAGTAAGATGTGAGGTCACCAATTTACCTTGGAAGAAAATTTGTGGGCTGATCATCAGGAAAAAATCCAGGCTGTGTTCAGAAATTATACAAAACATTCATAAAAGATATTATTTTGCATTGACCTGTCACATTTGTCCTCTGTTAAGATGTGTAAATTAAGAGTTCACACCTATAAGTTATTTCTTCCATCTCAAAGATTCACTATCCATCTCAAAAATTCACTATTCCTTTCTAGATGTTTCAGCTGCTATTTTTAATAGCTCCCCTGTTTCTGAAGAGGAGAGCGATCTTTACTGCTAAAGGAGATACAGTCCACTAGGCAGCCCACTCAGCTTTGATACTAAGCACTGAGCTCTGGGGCCAGTTTCAGTATGCAATGGAAAGCAATGGCAGTTTAGAACTGAAGCTTTCAGCTCAACATCAGGTTGCTGTGTTCTGGACCCGATAGCTTTAATTTAAGCCTTAGGTACTTTCCAGGTACACAAATGCTAGAGTACACAAGCATGCAAGTGCCAAAGGTAAAATCTGTAACTGCCAGAATAATAGACTTGTAGTCAATGAAAAGCAACTTTTCAAAGCTGTCCTGTACACTGAAGATCATAAGCAGCACATAATTTTTAACAAAACACATTCTTTACCAAACTTATTTTGGTATCACTACTACTGACAGTAGCAACAACATATATGTTCCTGAGTTTAAGTCAAATACATAATGAACACCACTTTGGTAAGGCTGTCTCCATCTCTTATTCCACTACTTCTCTGATGATATCCCTTGTGTTATTTCTGTTAAAAAGAATGCTTACCAACATCTAAAGTCAACCTAATTGAAGGGCCAAGTGAAATAGATCCAGAACAATAGCCTTTTTTTTTTTTAATAGTCCTTCATTCTGTTTCTGAAACAAATTTATCCTAAGTGAAAGGGTATCATACAAAAAGAAAGATCAAGAAGCATCAATTGCTTTTCTTTTTCCTTTACATTTAAATTATATTTTTCTTTTTTGTAATTATATTTTGTCGTTGTATGTTATTAATAAAAGCCACTGCTGGATGAGGTGTGGATGTCTACAATTCAAGCATGATGCTATTGGACTGGCCAGACTCTGTGTCCAACCATAATACTCACAAACATATTCCAAAAACAAAGCAATAAAGCAACAGACTAGAAATTAATTATAAGATACTCTTTCCATAAGGACAATGGGTCATGATAATTGGCACAGCAAGCAGCACCTGACAAATTCTCTATTAATGAAGGATGTACTCTTCAGAGAGTAACCAGGGATCTCTTCCCTAAGCAGACTGACAAAATAAAAAAGAAAGCTTCTAATACATGACAGCCTGAAATTGCACTCTTGAGTCCCCCTGTTAGGAAGGATATTTCTACTTTCATAACAAAGGAAACTTCCCATGGAAAAAGGGAAGTTCAGAATGGGAAAAACGGGGAAAACAGAAAGAAAAGGCAGCAAGAACGGTGGAGAACAAGGGAAGAAGACCAGTCTCCTAAGAGGTACAGTGCATTTGTATTAGAGAGCAAAACCAACTGTAACACTTGAAGAATCTGAGGGTGAAGAGTGAATTGCACAGTTTTTCTAGTGTCAGAAGTCATTTGATGTTCCCAAACAAGCATCTGAAACCATTTTAAAAGCTCTGTAAAGAACTGAACAAGGTGGGATTTGTTTTTAAATGCTTTTGTTTAATCTGCCTCACCCATACAACTTTAAATCATAGCTTTAGAAGTGGGAACATCTGGCATATTTCGCATGCTCACAAAAAGAGGCAAGGAAAAATGGGATTGTGTAAAGTGGAAGAGGTTATTTCTTGTTAAGCCAGACATACCATAAAAGAGAAGTTCAACTTCCGTGGTCAGACTGCAGTTCAGAGCATGAGTTGGAAACAAAACTTTCATGTTTTGACTTCTTGGTTGAACACTATTTTTTGTAATCAAACCTCTGCTTTCAGCTGTCTAAAAGCATCCTAAAGACTAGACATTGCTCAGGCCAGTAAAATGAGGGAAATCTGACAAGAACACAGGTCAGATGGTGGTAAAATTACTCCCCTCCTTCTACACCTTTCAGAGAAGATGAAAGAATAAATTAAACTCACCTTGATAAGACTAACAAAATAGTTCATATCTCATAGAATGGATGGGAAAAATGATAATTTCTAAAAGAGAAAAACAGGAACTCAAAATTCCACCTGACTCCATCGTGTTGCAATTAAAAAATAATTATCTGATATATATTCTTGCTTGCTTGACTTAGAACATACTAAATTATTAAATCTCAATATTTCTAATATAGCTTGCCATGCCATTCTCCATTTTCTAAGTGAAGCTGCCTTGGAATTTAATTATTAAACTTCAAATTCATTCTAGAACTTAAATTGCCCACAATATTCCACAAAAGGAAACCTGGATTCCAAGCCTGTGCTGTCTCATCAATTGCTGTATCCACCTTCTTTTATTCGTAAAAAGCATTAAAGCTATTGATAAAGGAGTCTCTTGGACACGTATCTTCCTATGAACAGGTCACAGTTTTGGTTTTTTTTAAGTACCTTAGGTCTCAGGATCTTTAAACCTTTGAAATGTATGCCAGAGTTAAATGAATTACTGGCAAAAATCTGTCATACACAGAAGCTTGCTTTTAAAAAAATTTTCATATACTGTATGTGTACAGCTCAGACTTTAAAACAAAAATCTGCTTTATTTTTAGCAGGGCAGCTTTGAGCCATCTAGTCTAAAATTTTAGCACAGTTAGATTGTCACAGAAAATCACACTTAGTCTACTTCACAGCAGCATTCCCAGCGTAAAGCTCAAATTTACATTTATGTATGTAAATTTGAAAACTGTCACTGCTACAGTTTTTAAAATCATGTTAGTTATTCTGAAAAAAAATATATATTTGTCATACCTAAAGCCATTATCCATCCATTCCAGAAACAGGGTAGCAGAAACAAAATTTTTACTTTCATTCCTGCCAACTTGCCCTTATTCTGTGACCCACCAGTCCTGGCTCATGCTAAATCATGCTTTAGATCCTAGAGCATGCTTAGTGAAAAAACAAGGCATGCACTTTCTTACAGGGCTATTGCAAAGCATCTGAAAAACAGATATATATCTTCATCAGTAGTGATGGCAAAACTTGATAAATTGCCTAATCTAGAGCATCACAGACTAGCTTGTAAGTAAATAAAAAACTTGAAAAAATAATTTATTCATTAAAAAATTGTCCCAAAGAATCAACATAACTAAATATGCAAATACATGGACAAGCACTTATTTGAGACTAATTTGAGAATAATTCCTTTGCTTTTGGTAGCTGTGCTTTCCTCAGTTTTCTGTATTAAGTCTCCCTCAGAAGAATGAATCCCACTTGCTTTTGCTCTCTGTATACAGTTCCTTCTGGAAAGGGAACATAATGTAAAGTGACTGTTTCAGAGATGTGATCTTTCAGTTCCATGACTCCAAAACATCACAAAGACATGGTCAACTAACACTAGACAAGTGAATATGCCATAAAATTTTAAAACTGCTTTGAAAAACAAGTTTTTTAATGTATTCTAAAGTACTTAAGTGTTTTTTAAAAATGCAATTAATTATTATATAATTCAGTTTAGTGTTTAGGTATAATTTTAATGTAGGTGTATTCCTGCCATGTTGCCACTTTGCATTTTGTGTATTTCAATTCGATCAGCTTTTGGAAACAACATTTGAAAAAACTTCGCTGATTTAAACAGACAAAATCTCAACTTCTAGATTGGTTAATCAGACATATTACAATTTTATCTGATTTATAAAAAAAGGCAGCGATTGTTATGAGCAGTCATACTTAAACAACTTTACACAGCAATTTTGAAAGGTAATACAAAACACCTGTTATCAAGATATCTGCATTTCATATACAACTGTTAGTAAAATAAACTTGGGGATCTAAATCCTTCCATGAGTATAGTTAGACTAATGTTGAATTTCGGACTACCTTGCAATTATCATTAGCTATATTCATACACTGAAAATGCAATAATCTGAGATAAAATTCCTTCCTCGCGATAGGGCAGGGACCTTTACTAATATAGCTGGACAACAATGATAGTGATTCAGACAGATTTCTGTAATGCACATTCTCAAGAGAAGATGACTTTTTGGGTTCTCCTCTAGGCACAGAGATCCGACTTATGAACAGGAACAGACTTCCATAGGAGAGCTTAGTGGTGTATTACCAGCAGACTTACCAGTCCCTTCCCAGGAACCCTTGGCCTCACTGCAGGAACAATTCAGTTGCTCATGACATAACTACTGAGCAACCACAGCTGACAGCCTGATAAATTAAAACAAACCAGTACCTATTTCCTCTTAGTTTTTTCAGGCTGCACACCGCAGCAACTCAGCAGCTGTTACAGAATAAGCTGACCCATCTTAAGATCATAGGCAAGAGATGCTGAAGCCACACAACAGTTAGTTTATTTGATCAATCACGCCCACTCGACTTGTACACAAAGTATTTGTCCTGGTTTGAGCCAGGATGAAGCCAATTTTTCTTTGTACTGATTTTTTTTTCCTTCAGTAAGCTTTCTTGTAACTAGCAACAGTGTGTTCTGCTAGGCTGATAAGACAGTGGAATGTTTTTTCTAACTACTGAGGCTTCAAGGCTGCACCTGCACTCTGCCAGCTCAGACACTATGGGGAGATCTGTGACCCCCCCGTAGGAGGCTGAGTTAGACGGACAGCAAAATTGGCCAAAGATATTCCATTCCATATATCTACGTAAGCTCAAAGGAAGGTCAGAGAACACAGAAGACAACTTCCTTCCTCCTTTTTTTCCCTTTCTCTTCCGTCCATGGCCGGATTCCAGGGAGGACTCTGTTCATCCATCACCGTCAACCCTTAGGCTCGAGATCTCCTGACCCCTATAACTCTCTGCTTTCTCCAGCAGCAGCTCCGGGATTCCTCGGGACTCTTCCCAGTTCAGGGAAGTGCTGTGGAAGTTGCTGGGGTGGGGGGAGGCGAGAGGCTTTTGCCCATTCCTGAACATATCTGTACATAATTGTATATATTTTCTTGTATCATTCATTAGTGTTTTAATTAAAGCTGTGTAGTTTAGTTTTCAATCCAGCCAAGTCTCTCTCTTTTTCTCTCTCTCCTTCCCTACCTGGGTTGGGGGGAGGGGGGATCGAGAGCATTGTTGTCGGACCTGAGTCAAACTGTGACAGTATTTTAAAAACGTGATCAATAATAACAATATAAAATATACAAGTCAACAAGTTTCCCTCATTTAATAATAATCTACTGTAGACTATTAAATTAATCTACAGTCATACATAATTTCTTCCACAAGAGATGCACGAAAAAGGCAGAAAATCCCAGCTAAAAGTCCAAGTGAGCTCTGGAAATTTGTCTTGAAAAAAAAATCCTTTTATTTATTCAAGAATTAAGAATATGAGATCACTGTGATTTCAGACTGTATTTTGAAAGACAAACTAACCATCTTAATTTATCCTACTGCACATTTGTATCACTATAAAGACAGTGAAAGACTTGTGTTCTTAGTGTATACAAATATATCTCAAAGCATTAATACTAGTGCTGACAGAACAAGAGTAAATAATTTTCTTGAATTAAGTAATTTGTCAGACTGTAACATCATGAAGAAACTCAGAATAACCACTTGTAGTCATTTCACTGTACTAGGACATAAGCTTAACTCTTCTTATGTATACTTTACATATTGCTCTATCTTTTACCACTAAATACTGTCACGTTCTAAAACATCCACATCTAACCTCTACAAGATGTCTTAGGGTATTCTTCTTATTAGAAAAATATAAAATATAAAACTGTGTAGAAGCAAACAAGTTTACTTAGCTTATTTTGTTTCCTAAGGAAAATGGTAAAAATTTATGCAAAAATAACAGAAACATTTTTCAGTTAGTCATAACAGGGTGTTATGTGTGAGGATGGGGGAAGTGTCTAAGGTAGATACTTTGAATAAGTAGGAAAGTATGCAGAATCTAGCTATTTTGCATCGAAGACCTTTCCTTCGCTCACAAGCGAAAAACATCTCAGAGTTAAACGCAGAACACAAGCAGAGCCTTTGAAGTGAACGCAAAACTATCAAATTTTAGTGCTCTACTTTACTACATACAACATAAAAAGAAACTAAGTAGAACTGATGCATATGTGTGTTCATTTAAGAAATTTGGAATACACAAAAGGCATATTTTTCCATGATCTTGTGACCATTTTTGTGCAGAGCCCCAGTAATATGGGAAAAATATTCTGGCAAATATTCTTCCACAGTTGTTTAGGATGGTAACTGACCAAATTAATCTAAATACTACTTCACTACAAGAGTAATTAAATTATGAAACTCAATGTGTATCAGTGAGGCCAAATCTTAGAAAGTTGTTAAAAAAATCCTAGACATACATGTCAATAATAAGATGCCAAATCAACACTAATAGGTCAAGATGTAAGTCAACTACTGATGGACTAATCCTAGGGTAAGACTTTCCTAGTTCACTGCATTATCCCATATCCTTTCTTTGAACCGAATAGCACATAATGCTAGTCACAGCAAAGGTCAGTGAAACACAGACCAATGGTAAGACAAACTTTCACATTCCTTTAAGATTATGCTCAGTGTCCTAAAAAAATAAGTGCACTACTGTACCTCCTGATGAACCAATCCAAGTACCAGTCTTTATCCCGTTACATTCTTAAAAAGACTAGGTAAATTCCTGTATTAAATTTCTATTCTGATAAACCACTTTTATCTCCATCACACATATAAAAAGAGAAAGTTATATTAATTTACTATATGGCTAAAATGCAAGTTCGCAACAAATTCAAATTCAGAACTCAAAAATACAATATTAGACATACATGCACTTGGATTGAGCACACATTATTGAAAGAGAAAATAATGCTCTTAGGCAACACATCTGTGTATATATTTAATATATGTGCAAGGAAGTTACACAAATATATTTAAACTTTCTGAGGAAAGCATTAGGTCTCCAGGAATAGTATGTTTTGACACCTGCATAGAGGTCATAGCTAACAGCAAGATTTTCAGTGTCCTTGTTCAGGAAAATAAATGTTCATTTCCAAGTGGAAGTATTTTAGAAATGTGCAAGAAATCCCTATTACTTGGCATTCTGGATTTCCACAGCAATTAACTCCCTACTGTATCACATCACTTAACATTAATTAATTGCTAAAGATGTAGTTAGGTAACTTATTGAGCTGCTAAGGATAAAACAGCTCCTGAGCTGCCAAGACTTGAGTGGCATACCAAACTAATGTCTGTGAAGCACAGGGATTTGCCCTCTCTTCTGAGATTGCTAAATGAAGCAGTACTTCTCCTTCCAATGCTATCTAATGGGAACAAGTTGAGCAATTGTTAGTCAACTGTTACAATGCCACCAGCTCACCATCGGATGGACAGCCTCACTAGGTGAAAGGTCCAAAGTCCCATTATTAGACTGTGTACAAAAATGTAGCAGGGTTCACAGCATGGCACCCTTAGAACCAGGTCCCCTAAATGTGGCTCACTGATACTTCCAGCTGTTTACTTCTTGAGGATAAATTCCATCCTGCCCCAATTATTGTGTTAGCCAGAAAGATCTTAATTTTCAGAATAAGCATAAATTAGGGAAAGTATTCACTAAATTCATTCTCATATATATCATGTCTTAGAAATTACAGGTGATATAGGCTCAGGGGAAAGCAAAACCAAAAACAATCAGTTTTGAGTCTGTTCAGTCAGCTGGACATAATCTTAGGGACAGAGCCCAAATTCCTCCATTGTTTTTGAAAAAACTGACCATTTTTTACAGCTCCAAAACATGGTGCTAACATAGCTAAAAAGGCATAGAAGCTGAGTCAAGCAGCAGGCAGCTGAGCTGCACTCCCAGGAAGAGCCCACTGCTACCATTTATATAGCACCTTCTGATTCCATGTGCGTGACTGATGTTTGATGACTCTGGAATATGGGAACAGTTTTTAATCATTTTAAATAAATTACAATTTTGGACGGATGAACAGAGGCTGCATATGCACCCTGAAACTCACTCCAACACACTAAGGAGGAATTTCAAGGTTCTATCTAAATGGATTTTGGAGGAGTGTGATTGTATAACTCTTCTTACTGTTTCTCTGAAGTGAATTCAGATGTTGTGTATTTCAAAAACATTCTTCCCACAACCTTGTTGATACTCCTGGCCAGGGTCAAGACCTGAAGAAACAAGTGGAGTTGGTTCTGGTGCATCATCAAACAGGCAAATTCATGTGACCAGCAGCCAGTCACTCAATTCCATGCCAACATGATGCACATAAGGATATCTCTCTTGCATACTTAACAGTTACCATTTGTCTCATAACAAAGCCTGTTGTAGACTGACAATGGTGTAACTGCAACTGCCTCCTTATCAAAAGGACAAATTCAAGGATCTGTCACTGAAGAATCTGAAGAAATGCCAAAGGCCCTTTAGAGCTACACTGGTTGACCATCCTGAAATTTCTTGAAACTACATTCCCAGGCGCATTAATATATACAGATATGTACACAGTTACTCACAGCAAGCAACCAGTACCAATGTGCAGGAAGAAGCCTCTCTATCAGTACAGAATCACAGAATCTTAGGGGTTGGAAGGGACCTCAAAAGATCATCTAGTCCAACTGTGCTGCCAGAGCAGGATCACCTAGAGCATATCACACATGAAGACGTCTAGGCAGGTTTTGAATGTCTTCTTGAAAAGGTCCTTGAGCACACTGCCGCATCATTTTCTTTCAATATCGGTCCCATAATCATAGAAACAATGTATGGGCTTCCTTCACAAGTCAAAAAAAAGCTTGAGAAGGACCCAGCTTTGTAACCTGAGGGGAATTTATTTCCAATTCTGTCATTTGCCATAATGATAAAGTGGTTTTGTTGCATTTATTTTTTAATTGTTTCAGCTAGCTTTTAATAAGGCTTTGAAACTGACCTTAGGTACAGCAGAGTAAAAGGTCTATCAATCTTCTCTAAGACTTTAATAAAATTTTAGACAGATCTCAAATATTACAGAATTTCTCTGAAATCTGTACAAATCAGCTTAGGCATTACACCAGCTTCCAAAGAATCATAGAATCATAGAATCCTAGGGGCTGGAAGGGATCTCGAAAGATTATCTAGTCCAACCCCCCCTGCCACAGCACGGTCACCTAGAGTACATCACATAGGAATGCATCCAGGTGGGTTTTGAATGTCTCCAGTGAAGGAAACTCCACAACCTTCCTGGGCAGCCTGTTCCAGTGCTCTGTCACTCTTACAGTAAAAAAGTTTTTTTGGATATTCACCTTGAACCTCCTATGCTCCAATTTGCACCCATTACCCCTTGTCCTATCACTGGTCATCACTGAGAAAAGCCTAACTCCATCTCCCTGACACTCATCCCTTACATATTTGAAAACATTGATAAGGTCACCCCTCAGTCTCCTTTTCTCCAAGCTAAAGAGACCCAGCTCCCTCAGCCTTTCCTCATAAGGGAGATGTTCCACTCCATCATCTTTGTAGCTCTGTGCTGGACTCTTTCAAGCAGTTCCCTATCCTTCTGGAACTGAGGGGCCCCGAACTGGACACAATACTCCAGATGCAGCCTCACCAATGCAGAATAGAGGGGGAGGAGAACCTCTCTTGACCTATTAACCACACCCTTTCTAATGCACCCCAGGATGCCATTGGCCTTCTTGGCCACAAGGGCACATTGCTGGCTCATGCTCATCCTCCTGTCTACCAGGACCCCCAGGTCTCTTTCACCTACACTGCTCTCCAGCAGTTCAGCCCCCAACCTGTACTGGGACATGGTGTTGTTCTTCCCCAAATGCAAAACTCTACACTTCCTCTTGTTGAATTTCATCATGTTTCTCCCCGTCCAACTCTCCAGCCTGTCTAAGTCTCTCTGAATGGCAGCACAGCCCTCCAGAGTGTCAGCCACTCCTCCCAGCTTAGTGTCATCAGCAAACTTGCTGAGGGTACATTCTATACCCTCATCCAGGTCGTTGATGAAGATGTTGAACAACACCGGTCCCAGTACCGACCCCTGAGGGACTCCACTAGTCACACACCTCCAACCAGATTCTGCCCCATTGACTACAACTCTCTGACTCCTTCCTTTAACCAGTTCCTGATCCACCTCACTATTTGATCACCAAACCCATACTTGATCAACTTGTCTACAAGGATGCTGTGGGAGGCGGTGTCAAATGCTTTACTGAAATCAAGATAAACCACATCTACTGCTCTACCATCATCTATCCACCTAGTAATTTCCTCATAGAAGGCTATAAGGTTAGTCAAACATGATCTACCCTTGATAAAACCATGCTGACTGCTCTTGATGTTATGCTGTATGTTATAGTTGTGAAGAAGAAAGGCTGTCCTCTCAGAAGCATGGACACATCACTGTAGTGTTTGACACAGGCTAATTTGGAAAAGCACATGAATTATAGAGTATTCTTCAGAGAATAAATAACTTCGGAAATTGATGACACTGGCATGTAACACTGCCCACATGACATTATCAATGGGATGCTGTCTTTGCAATAGTGGGAATAGCCATTGTTGTATTTCCAGAAAGAGAAATGACTGACTGTTTTCGTCAGCACTGTGGCATGTTTTGTTATTCCTTCCCCAAGTACAATAGGACTGGCCCAACACTGGGGATTGAAGTTTAAGAGATTCAGTTTATTGGCCAGTAAAATATAAACTTTAGTAAAGTATAAATAAGAAAAAATGACATAACTTGCTCTGGTTTCTGTTGAACAGGTTTGAGAAACAGGTATGTGCACTTGCAGGACAGCAGAGTGCTGTCATTGTCACTGACAGTGGATGATGCTGGTGCAATGCTACACCAGTGGAGCACAGGAGAACCACACAGGAGCAGGCACAGAAGGCAACACATGCCTTAGGATTGTTCTCTGGCAGAGAAGTGAGGCTATATCCCCATCCCCAAGTTTATTAAACCATACCAAACAGAAATAGTTTAGAGAGCTTTTTCATACTTTTTGTTGAAAGCTGGATTGAGCTATTGAAAATATTGGAAACACATGTTTGCTGGGGCCACCAAAGCCATCTGTGTAGGGGGATGTAATGAAGTTGCTTAAGGAATATCAAGCACAAGGCCGAAACTCACTCTGAGGAATTTAAGATTCTGACTCAAACAGTTCATGAAGGACAGAACCTACCTCCTTTGGAAAAAAATTACCTATTTCCTTTTGGTCAACAGAACATACATAGCTAAATGTTCTCTGCTTCATAAAGTGGGAGGAAAGAGTTGTTACGGGCACTTATTTGCACTTTCTGAGAGCACTATTCCAGAAACAAGTTTTTGGAGCAAAATATTCTTGACATAAGTGTATTTAAGCACACAATAAGCAGAACAGAACACATTTCTACTTGATGACATGACTGATTCCATAAAAGGGTAAGTTCTGCAAAGTTGCATCATCGTTTAAAAAAAAAAATAAAAAAAATCAAGAGTATGCTTGGGGTGACCTTCTTGGTAACTTTTCAATTACCTCTCTCCCAATTCTGCATATTCAATGTTTTGGGGCCTGGCGCCCAGCCAAACCTTTCTTCCTGCTGTGCCTCAGTCTAATCAATTGCATAGAAGTAATCCCAGAGGAAAAGACTAAATGCATTACTTATATGATGATACACATAGAATGACAGGAAAATAAGGAGGAAATCACTAAATGACTGAACACCAAAGAACTAATGTGTGATGGACTTTGTAGATAACATAAAGTAATGTTTAGCTAAGGGTACTACTTTGCAAATACATACAAAACTTTAAAAGCATGAAACCAATTGCAATCAAATACAAGATTACATCTGACCTGTAGACACAGAGGTTTAATATAAATCCAAGGTTTGACCATCTTCTCACAAAACAAGTAGTAACAATTAAAACACCTCTAAGCATTCAGCACATATAAACAAGCATGAATCCGTTAATTTTTCAACACTGAATTTTCAAACTTGTCAGCTTGTTAGAATGCTTAAAAAAGCACAATCACTTTAGACTAACATAACAAGTTTGTTGCAATTGAATAATAAAAACTGAGATGAAGCCCTCAAAATATAGGCTAAGAAAATGACATACTTCCCTGACATACTGAAAACACTGGGACTCAATAATTTAGCATTGTATTATTCTCTTATTTAAAAGTAATTTCAAGTAATTAAAAGTAATTTCAATCAACACATTATTAAGAGTAAACAAACACATACTTTAGTTTAAAATCAAGCTTTAAAAGTATCTAACCACAGTATGTAGGCTTTTTGCAAAAAAGTTGCACAACCACAAAAAACCAAAAGCTTATGACTAGACAGCGAGAGGTAGTGTGGAAAGAAAAGAGGAGTCACTACAATTTTATGAAGTGTGTATAGTAAAAACATTACAGTGAACTCACAAGAGTATCTATATAAAAGCTTACAGATAATTTTAACTTACTTTTTCCCCTAATCTGCCAGTCCTTCAGAATTCAACACTAAATGTGCCAAGCTACATTTTTGCAAGTTCACATGGCATCAGTAGTAATAAACTTGTGTAATGAGAATTTCACTATTATTCCAAGGATGAACAAACAATATAATATGGTGCTATCTAACTGCTAAGTTAGATCCACAGCAATAGCAGAATTGTCAGAATGAAAAGATATAAGAAATTGAGCACAACCAAGATTACTCATTTGGAGGCTGAAGAATGTGGCATTCTTTATTTGTATTTCCAGAAAAACAAGAACAAAAATGTGCAGTTTGTAGCCAAAGTTGTGTTGTTTAAAATCCAAGTTAAAGATTTTTATCAAGCTAAGACTTGAAATCCAGCAGCTGAGTTAGAAAGATAAAACTTCAAAGAGTACATCTCACAGTTCTAACCTCAGCACTCTAAACTCAAAATAAACACTGAAAAATTATCATGCTAATATGGCCTGATCAGCAACACTTGCCCTGTCTGCACATGTAAACTATCTGTTTCACATACTTTAAAGTAACAATCCCTATTTAAAGATTCAGATTTATTTTTCCTTCCAGATCAATTTTTTTGAATTGTTAATTAAAGTTGCAGAAGGAAGCTTAGAAGTAGTAAAATACTGTTTTCAAAAATCTGTATTTAGTTTGTTGGCAGAACTCTAAAACAAAACATTATTTATGAACTGCATGTAGTACATGTAAGCATATTTTATAGATTTAATATAAGGGATCATTTGGATGGATTGCAAGAGCTCAGATTAAAGCAAGATGTCACATATCATATTAGATATAAAGCCAGAATTTAATGAGACAAGTAAAGGGCAGAGCAGCACACTGCAGTTTCAATTTGACACCCCCACTCTCCTCCTTGTTCTTAAGCATGCATCATAACAGCAACTTTAAACACAAAGCAAAACTAAAAGTCAATATAAAATAATAATTCTAATTCCAAGATCACTAAGATAATCAAGAACATTAAACTTTAATTTCTATTCCAGAAACTAAATTATTACAATTCAGTTCATCATTTCTATTCCTCGTTTTCCAAAGTTCTATCAAGCAGTTTTCAGTGAATGATGCCTATTTAAATGAAACTTGATCCAGCAAAGTTATTAACACTCCCTATAGATATGTTAAGAGGAAAACAAACAAATCCAACAACTATGTCTAATGGTAACAAAGCACCTCTAGAGGTGCATTACCTGCATTTTTACTGATAATCTCGATTTCAACTGTTCTCTGTATTATATTGTACTCAGTAAAATTCTTGATCCGTCTTCCTCCTTCCCTGTTCTTTATAGTATGTCTTTATTTTCTACTCAGTACTCAAGTCTTAAGTGAAAATACATTTATTTCAATTAAGGCTTTTCCTTAAGGTCTTAAAACTACTCAATCTCTTCTGGTTTGCCATATTTCTCTTCCAGGTGAACAAATTTACACTCAAGAAAGATCAGAGTGGACAAGGAAAAGCAGATTGGTAAGGAAGAAACAAAAATGCAACAGTGAGGGATGCAGAATAAGAGCAATATTGGGATTTTTATAATGTTATTCTCTTTCCAGATTACTTATTTCCTATCCTCTCAAACAGTTTTGTCTTTTCTCTCATGTTTTTCTGCCTCCACTTTCTTGTTTCTGTCATTGTTTTTTTCCTAATATGAATTAGTATTCCTGCTACATAATTCACTGTTATTTAGTCATTAAGGAATGACTAAACTGTGAACCCACTTATTTTATCTTTTCCATTTTTATGCCTGTCACTGTCATTCAGTGGAACAGATCAATCACTGCTTCCCCCCTTCATAACATGAGTTATGATAACAACATCAGTATATGTTCAAACAACTTCAAAATCCCACAGAAACTGAACATAAACATCTTATCTCGGTGGCTTTAGTACTGATCTTCATTACTTCTGTATTGCTCTTGATACTGTTATTCACCATTTTCAGGTATTTTTAAGAAGCATTATTGTACTTATAAAAAAATATATAATCAACTTTTGAAAAGTAAGTGTGATATTCATGTTTCTCCTCTTTTATCACTTATCTTCCCTCTTCTTCATTTTTAATCCAATCTTTTGTATTTATGTTACAATAGAATATTTTTTCATTTGCTTCTTCCTTTCCTTTTACGGAGCTTTTCCTCTATGCATATTTTTTACTCTGTTTCTGCATTTCATTTTGCAAAAAGCTGTCTTCTCCACCATACATTGGAATATTTCCACCAAAAAAATAATTAAAAAAAAAAAAAATCAAACAAACAAAACCCCAAAAACCACACAACCAAAAACCCAGAACCTTGCTGTTGTTCCTGGTATGTTCATAACTTCTTTTTTTTCCTGACCCTGTGCACATAATGTCCACTTTGGCCAGCCAACATGCAGCTTTTTGATTCTCACAATGCTTATAAACCATCCCTCACTTCTGCAGCATGCCACTCTACTACTTCTCTACTGCAAGACAACAAAACTAAGATTACCTTTAGTACATTACCTGCTAAATGCTTCCTTTAAGGCTGCACTGCAGAACTTTTCTTTCTGTTAACATGCTAGGAAAATCAACAAAATCTAATCCTACTCTTCACAGCTTGACTACAATTCTGGTGTATTCTCTGTAAAATTCTAAAACCATAATTTCCATTATAGCTGATGCTGCTTTAAAGTTTAGTTTCAAATCCCATTATTTAAGCTTAATTTTCTTCCACTTTTCTTCATAACTCAGAGCTTATTCCTATTGTTGTTTTCTGATTACCTCAGATTTCTCACACATAAATACAGTATTTCTAAGGTGACTTTTTTTTTAAAGAAGTTGGCTTATCCTTTTCAGGAAAAGAGAGATAGTTTTGTTTTTTTTTTAAGTAGGTTCTCTATCTTTACAGATACGAAAGAAATATCTAATATATGTGAGCATGTATAAAAGAAGTGATGATCACCATACACCATGTAAGTAAGCATCTGACAGTTTCATATTTGCTTTTTAAACACATTATATACTGTAAGTTTCCCCACCTATTTTGCCTTTAGGCATTTTTATCTCAACACAGTGTTGCTTTCCTGACCCCTACAGAAGCAAACTATTTGAAACAAACCATTCAATGACCCTATTTGGGTGGATTCTTAAATTATTAATTTTTTTATTCCAATAGTTTTATTAATTGCTCTCCAATCTTCTTACTACAGTCCCTAAAAATACTGCTCAGAAATGAACTTTTAAAAAAGCAATTGCCAGAATTTTTTCATTTCCAACCATTTTAATCTGACAGTTTATATCTCTCCATCTTTAGCATATTTTTCCAAGATTTTCCCATAAAGTAACACAAGTTGAAAAGTTAGTAAGAATTGTATTCTTGGAATGTCTTCCTCATATGTCTTCTTGCAGAAAATCCACATCCACTTAGAATTCACTTAGAAGCTACCTCAGAGCAGCACCTATTTTATACAAAGGACCAGTGATTATTACTATAATGAAGTTTTCATTTTTATTTGCAGAGGCAACCTTTGTTAAATTACAACTTCATTTCTTCCAAACGTGCATTTAATGCTACCTGGTAAGTCTTAATTCCATAGAAAGTCTGGAAGTTAGTAAGTCAGGATCATTAACAAAAATTATATAAATACAGTTTGTGTATTTTTATTTATAGCATTTATATATCTATCACAATCTAAAAATATACACAAAGGTACATGCTCCAGAGTATTGTGACAAAAGGCATACTGTAATTATAGAAAAGCTAATATACCTGAAAGCTAATTCATAATTACTTTTATTTATCATACCCATATCCAAAAACATTACCCTTGCAGGAAGAAAAAGGTTTTATATTGTAGTCCTTCATGGGAGAACTTGCAAGTTCTTAGAGGGTAAATGTTGTTAGAATCACAGAACTATGCAGGCTCAAAGTGACCTCTGCAGATTTCTAGTCCAATCAGACTAGAAGCAGAGACAGTCTCAGATTTAGATCTGGTTGCCCAAAGACTCACCTTAGTAAGTTATAAAAATGTCCAAGCATAGAGATTCAAAAACTTCTGTGTTTACTCATTCTCACTGTGACTTTTTCTCCTCATTGGAGGATTTCTAATTGCAGCTAGGGAACTTGTCCTTGCCTTTTATCCTTCTACCATACACCTTTGACAGAAGCCTAGATTAATCTTCCTTAAAACCCTCCCTTCCACTCCCAGGTACACTATAGTTGTAACTGTAACCTTAACAGAAAGTGTGTGAAAAGAATAAAGAGAGGGAGAGAGAGACAGAGGGAGAGAGAGAGGGAGAGAGAGAGAGAGACGGAGAGAGAGAGACGGAGAGAGAGAGACGGAGAGAGAGAGACGGAGAGAGAGAGACGGAGAGAGAGAGACGGAGAGAGAGAGACGGAGAGAGAGAGACGGAGAGAGAGAGACGGAGAGAGAGAGACGGAGAGAGAGAGACGGAGAGAGAGAGACGGAGAGAGAGAGACGGAGAGAGAGAGACGGAGAGAGAGAGACGGAGAGAGAGAGACGGAGAGAGAGAGACGGAGAGAGAGAGACGGAGAGAGAGAGACGGAGAGAGAGAGACGGAGAGAGAGAGACGGAGAGAGAGAGACGGAGAGAGAGAGACGGAGAGAGAGAGACGGAGAGAGAGAGACGGAGAGAGAGAGACGGAGAGAGAGAGACGGAGAGAGAGAGACGGAGAGAGAGAGACGGAGAGAGAGAGACGGAGAGAGAGAGACGGAGAGAGAGAGACGGAGAGAGAGAGACGGAGAGAGAGAGACGGAGAGAGAGAGACGGAGAGAGAGAGACGGAGAGAGAGAGACGGAGAGAGAGAGACGGAGAGAGAGAGACGGAGAGAGAGAGACGGAGAGAGAGAGACGGAGAGAGAGAGACGGAGAGAGAGAGACGGAGAGAGAGAGACGGAGAGAGAGAGACGGAGAGAGAGAGACGGAGAGAGAGAGACGGAGAGAGAGAGACGGAGAGAGAGAGACGGAGAGAGAGAGACGGAGAGAGAGAGACGGAGAGAGAGAGACGGAGAGAGAGAGACGGAGAGAGAGAGACGGAGAGAGAGAGACGGAGAGAGAGAGACGGAGAGAGAGAGACGGAGAGAGAGAGACGGAGAGAGAGAGACGGAGAGAGAGAGACGGAGAGAGAGAGACGGAGAGAGAGAGACGGAGAGAGAGAGACGGAGAGAGAGAGACGGAGAGAGAGAGACGGAGAGAGAGAGACGGAGAGAGAGAGACGGAGAGAGAGAGACGGAGAGAGAGAGACGGAGAGAGAGAGACGGAGAGAGAGAGACGGAGAGAGAGAGACGGAGAGAGAGAGACGGAGAGAGAGAGACGGAGAGAGAGAGACGGAGAGAGAGAGACGGAGAGAGAGAGACGGAGAGAGAGAGACGGAGAGAGAGAGACGGAGAGAGAGAGACGGAGAGAGAGAGACGGAGAGAGAGAGACGGAGAGAGAGAGACGGAGAGAGAGAGACGGAGAGAGAGAGACGGAGAGAGAGAGACGGAGAGAGAGAGACGGAGAGAGAGAGACGGAGAGAGAGAGACGGAGAGAGAGAGACGGAGAGAGAGAGACGGAGAGAGAGAGACGGAGAGAGAGAGACGGAGAGAGAGAGACGGAGAGAGAGAGACGGAGAGAGAGAGACGGAGAGAGAGAGACGGAGAGAGAGAGACGGAGAGAGAGAGACGGAGAGAGAGAGACGGAGAGAGAGAGACGGAGAGAGAGAGACGGAGAGAGAGAGACGGAGAGAGAGAGACGGAGAGAGAGAGACGGAGAGAGAGAGACGGAGAGAGAGAGACGGAGAGAGAGAGACGGAGAGAGAGAGACGGAGAGAGAGAGACGGAGAGAGAGAGACGGAGAGAGAGAGACGGAGAGAGAGAGACGGAGAGAGAGAGACGGAGAGAGAGAGACGGAGAGAGAGAGACGGAGAGAGAGAGACAGAGAGAGAGAGAGAGACAAAATACAAGCATAGTCTGAGCAACAGAATCACAAGCATCCGCTCAGCAGTACTCATGATGAACACAGACAGTACAGAGAATCAAGCTGGTTAGAACTCAACATGTCAAATTAGCAATAAATCTTTTTTTAATGAAGAACAAACCTGGGCCACTTTTACGGAATTTTGAGTAGAACCCCCAGCATGATATTCGACTTTGAACTTTTTCACAAGTTCTTCAAATCTGTTAATAAGGTGGAGAAAAAAAACAGTTAAAACTCTACTCTTTTTTTCCCCCCAAAAAAAGAAGATATGAAGATAATATGTAGATGACATGATGTTATTTGAAAATAATAAATTCAGATACATTAGCTATTACACATGGTGCAAGCTAGGGATATCTATTTAGATTCAATCCAAATTACAAAGCAAAGTGTGACATCAATTTGAATCCTTCACCTTCAAGTTGCAAGTGGAATGAATAACAAAAAAACTATATTATATGAAGCATAAGCTTGATTGCAATGAACCATTAGATTGATAAAATACATGCTTGAATATAAATTACATAAATTAAGATAATCATAAACTTACTATGTTTAAAGCTAGAAAGAATGTAAAATTAAGTGAGAAAATTGAGAAGAACTGGTGTCTATTTCAAAATTAACTTGACCCAAACAACTGTGCCATGTTTTAAGTTTCCATTTGAAATTGTACTTTTTGACAGGTAAGTAACTTCTACAAGCAAATCCACTTGTATGTGATAAAATCTGATAACAGAAAAGCCAAGTGTCTCCCAACAAACTTTCAAATCCTTCAAGACACACCACTTAAGAACCAGCCTTCTCTATAGTCACAGGCTATAAAAATGTAAAGTGGCACAGAAAAGGAAACCAGAATGATGGATTTGTGGAGACTACAGGGAGGCTGTGCCCAAGTGCAGCATCACGCCTTTAAATCCTAAGCACACTTCCAAACAAGTTTTGTGGATTTAACCACCTCA
>NW_009953758.1:2567495-2593488 GCF_000747805.2 Chaetura pelagica
ATTTGTTTGCATATTTGAGGTTCAAAATGACCTAAAGTTCAACCCTAATAGCATAGTTTTGCCCTTAAGGTGTATTAACTTTAGATGTTTACCTTTAACAAATGAAGTTTAGCCAGGCAGATGTATTTAAACAGATTTTATTGTATTCACCTTTAGCATATTTTAAAAAAACAAAATAGTGACATCTTTTCAGAGTGAAAAAATGACTGCTATCATCAACCCTAGCCTTCCTTCCTCTCTTTGTCCCAGCCCCAATCTCTTCACAGAATATGAACAACTGTTTGGGGATAGATTTGTCAACTAGCGACTTACTTGTTTAAAAGGTTTTGATTTTTAATACCATGTCACCTAATATGAGCATTTTGATGTCTGCAGTACTTTCAATTTAAAATGCTGAATAATGAGCTACTTAGCTTAGCAAACTTCCAACAGGCAGACAATTAAAAAGAACCAGGAATTAAATTACTACATATGCTTTTTGCAGTTAAATACACTACTAATTACCCATCCATTCAATTTTTAGCAATTGAAACCTCAAACGATAGCAAGTAGCTCAGAGTGTGGGAGGGAACAAAACAAACAAACAAACAAAAACCCCAAAAAACAACAAACAAAAAACACCCACAACAATAAAAAAACAACCAACCAACAAAAAAAAAAACCAAAAAGAAAACCACACACACAAAAACCAAAACCAACCAACAAAAAACCAAACCAAACCAAAACAAAAAACACGACCTGAGGTCTCCCAACAAATGCTTTTCAAGACAAGACATATTTGAGCCTGTACTGCTCAAATCACAGTTATTTTCTTATTCCTTGCATATCTACAAGCATGCCAACTGGTACTTTAAGTCTTTTACCTAAAGGCATCTAATATTTCTATGTCTGTATTATTTAATGGCACATTAAACCTTATAAACTTAGTTTATTGTTATTGATCACCTATGGAAGCAGCTGTCAATCTAGATGAGTATGTATTTAAATACTTGTAGTTTCAATGAATGCCTGTATTATGAAGATTTCACGGTGACAGCTACGTAATCCAACAAATAATCTGAACACACTATTTTATGATTACTTAATAGGTTAAGACACACAACAGCAACGGTCTTTCAGTATTTCAGATGGAACATTAAAAGACTTAACTCCTTTGAATTAAGATAATACACTCAACACCTCTAAAGGTCTGTTATAGAAAATAGAATCAAGAGTTTGTACAAATGCAAGAAAAGTAATTTTTGCAGGTCATTTTCCATGACACATCGAAAGGACGATATAAATTGTGTGGGTTTGATCCACAAGAGCCTGATAACTAAGAATGACCTCAAAATTAAGAATGCCAATAGCTTTTTATCTTAAGAAGATGAACAGTTCGATGCATATTTTTCAAAATGTCAGCAGATGGCACAGGCAGCATGGGAAAACTGACTTTGTCTGCTGTAGGTCTGACCTGCAAAGAAAAGACTGTCATTCCACCATGCCTCAGAAACACCACATTTGCTTTTAAAAAACTCTCCATTTTAAGGAAGGAATTTTAACTGTAGAAACTGCAGGCTCAGGAATACTAAAAAGAGCTCCTGTGTGTGCTTCAGGTCTGTGCTGTTATCACACTTAGGATAATTCACGAAAATTAGAACCTTATGAGCAAGACTGAATAATATTTTTTTTCATGTTCTGCAACTGTTGGTCTTTGAGTATTTCTTAAGGCTGTGCTATATCTGAGAACTGTGACCCTTCTCCTGACCTAGCAACATGCCATTACCTTAAATAACAGAATAATAAATCCCACAATCAGCACCATATAGAGAGGCCCCTATTTTTGATACCATGAATTTGTTCACCACATAATAGAGTATTATAACAAAAGCAAGTTTACATTTGCAGCAACATATGTTTTCAGCTGTGATGCTGCTGATCAACCATAGCACTGAGCAAATATGTGTTAGCATTTTGCTCAGTTCTATCAGCATTTATGTCTGTCAGTTGCTTGGTTTTTTTTCCTCCCTTTTTAAGAAAGGATTGACTGCTAACTGAACTTGATACTGAAAGGTGAGCCTTTTCGGTAGCTTCACTTTTGACAGAATTAATGGCTATTGAAGTATAAAAAGGTGCTAGAAGAAACTATTTTATAAAAGAATACAAACAAGAAGAATAAAATCTTACGCTTTTTTTAAAAAACAACAACAACAACAAAACCCACACAAGATACACCAACTTAGATTATAGGAGATAGAGGCTTATTTTTAAAAGGCTCTCCTCTTAGATACACCATACCATTACTTCAAACTGGAGACAAATCTTAGAATTTCCCCCCAGAAAGTTTAATTCCTGACAATTTCACTGCTGTGTTTGCCACTCAACTCCTTCATAACCTGAGCATCACTATCCATCTTCTTTGTGTCCTATCACCAATTTACATTTAAACCTTACACTACTCCTTCTCTGTGTAGGCATGATTTCCTGTACTATACAGATAAATGCACTCTTGTTAATAGTCAATCCCTTAATAGAGCTGCAAAGATCATTTGTGTCAGCTGTCCCTCTGACCAGTTCAATTCTCTCCACACCCCTTTTCTAGCCCCTTCTCAATCATTTCAAGCAGAAGCCACTTCTCTACATTTTCAAGGCAAAGCTTTGCAAAGCTTTCAGGCACTGAACATACCATCCTTCATTCAGTACGTTCACATTTACAACAAGCCTCCAGGCACAAAGCAGTCAATAAAAATACCTTTTCTCTCACTAATCCATGAGATCATCCAATGTTCAGTTACTAGAATTTCCTATGAATACTAGCAAATCTACTTTAAATCTTCCTTCAAACTATTTTTCAGCATATCTAAAAACGTCATCAGCAAGGCTGTGTGATTTCCCCGAGGCTATTCTCCAGCCTAATGACTGGCAATCCTCTCCTGGATCAATACTCATCTCTTGTAACTCGCTTTATACACAAAATCTAAGCTGGGAGTATTTTTGGAGCTGGGAGTATCTTCTTGTTCTATGTTACACAGCAACAAATATAGTCAGTTTAGCTCACCATAGTTTCCAAACAAAACTGACAACAAAAATAAGCACATTAAATATTCCCTACAACTGAAGACAGACAACATAAGGAAATGGAGCTACACTTACGAATAATGGTAATGCTTTTAGGTTTTGGGACACAATTTCTATTAGACTACAGATAAACTCTTTTTTAAGAGTAAAATGGCCATACAACAACATTTAACTGTCTCATAGAGAGACCATCAGTAAAAAACACTTATAATGCATATGTCAGAAGCTACTTATCTGCAAGAAGTAAAGAAAAGTAATCTCTTGCTTTTCAGCAGGGTTTTTTGCCCTGGGTATCTTTTGATATATCTGCTTATTACCCAAGATGAACTCAACAGCATACATCAACAGGGAGCTACACATAAAAAAAATCAGCTGCCCAAAACAGCTTGAAAAGAGAGAAAAACAATTTTTGCCCTTTTTGCTTTTGTGTGCCAGATAATGACACCCTGAATGTAAGACAATAAATTTGTTATTTTGTATAATAATAATACAGTATTTCTACTGGATTGTCAATTCTTGTTTGGTCTGACAAAAACCTTCAAAAACATTAAGATGGAAGCCTCTTAGCTAATAATGAAAAGGTTGCAAGTTGCGCATTATTCTGTAACTTTTTTCCTTGGAAGGAAGTTGGGGTCAGGGAGACAGCCTTTGTTGATACCTTTAGACAAGAAGCAAGACTAGGATTTGGTATGTTTTCAAGCTGTTGGGCAAATTCTAATTAGACTTTAATTACCAATCATAATTAATGGTGATTCTGACACAACTCCCAGATATTTCCTTTTAGTTGCAAGAAGTAGTCATATTAAGACATTGCAATAGCTTAAATGTTCAGCTGTGAGGAGAACCAGACTCATACACTGAGACTTAGAAGTGTGATCCTTTTAATTGCATTTTTTAAAATCTACTTAAATCTTCAAATTAAGTAACCTGTGTCAGAATGTCTATGAAATCACTCTATAAATTAATAATATGTGAAAGAGTGAGCAGCACATTATACTACCTGTTTTAACAATATTAAAATCTCAGTAAACCTAGAAAAGTACCACTAAATATTATTTCCAGTTGTTAAAAAAACCCTCAAGGTATGAACCAACACAAACACCTAAACAATGCCAAATCTTCATCCTGATTGTTTTGCAGAGCATGGCAGAAGTAGTTATGCAAACATCTGGACAAGCCTGTTGTCTGTCACATTCTCAGTTTCATCACAGCCTGGGTCAATGCCAGAACGATGAAGGCAGCCACTCTGCCAGGCAGATGGGGCACATGTTGTTGAAAGACAGCCTTTCCTGGTCAGTGTTAGCAGGCAAGCTGAAGCCCTCATAATTCAAGTAAAATCTAACTCAGATTTACAGGAAAGGCCTAGTCTTAAGATGTGAACATTATAATTAAACCACAAGATTTTAAAAGAGAAGTAAAAGGGAGACTACTTCACGAAAAATACTGTAGGTATAAAGGCCACAATATTTTTAACTCTAAAGAGTGTACCTAATTTCCGTATCTAAATTGTACAATTCAGTGGTCAAAGTTAAAACACTAGAAAGGATAGTTGTACATATTAACTATTTCATCCCTAGTTTTTGACGAACAGCCAATTAAGATGGAGATGCAGATATAATTGGTTGTTCTTACTTAAAATTGAACCTGAAACAGCAAAAATACTGCTTTTTAGAAATGAGGTACAATCACAGAGGTACATAAGAAAACTCTTAACAGCTGCTCGGCAATGAGTGACTTCACTGAGAGCTAGTTCGCCTTATTAGCTTGGCACAGAATTAAAGAGTCTGGGAACGGGTAGGGGAGTAGAAAGAAAGAATGAAACATGCTAAAAAGGAAGTATTGGAGACAGGTTAGCACCATGGACATAGAACAGATAGCTAAATGTGTTAGGAATATGACTGCTACAACTGAATATAGCAGATAATAATATTTTTCTCCCTTATTTACTAAAATCCAGAAAACAGTGACTAATCATGGAAGTATTTACTGTTGGAAACTAGAACTTCACATAAAGTATTTTCCTAATCACCTCATCCAAACAAACAGCAAATGAAAAAGCGAGTAATTCCAACCAGGTTGGGATTATGAGTACCAAATGTTAATATATGAAAGAAGAAAAAAGTGCATAGGCAAATTGCAAGATTCATAGCTTTGAAATATTGTACCACAAATGTTAGTGAGGTTGAAAAAAATGCACTTAAATGTCAGTTTGATAAAAGCCAAAAGAACATTTTCCACATGTGTTTGCATTTAGGCATATTGAAACAAGATGGAAAAAGTAACAGTCATTCAAATGTAAGGTTAAAATAGCTCTTAAGCATCATGATTTAAAGACATTTCTCTAAGTAATTTATCTTTTTTCTCTTTTCTCAGCAAAGAGTCAGGCTAATTTATGCAAGTGTTCTTGAAAAGCTCCCCCTTATTCCTGATTATTTGGATATCTTCTCCATCTGCATAATTTTAAAAATGTAAATGAGAACACTCAAAAGTATCAGCCACCACAAGGCAAGTTTTTCTGTTGGTATTCTGAAATGAAGTAGGAAAATATAAAGAAATTATACCACTAGATTATTAATTGCTTACATTTCTGATTCTGCCACTAAACACTACAAATACGTACACATTTTATGTACACAGAGTACCTTCATGAACCTTAAAATCTGTGTATTATATATGGTTACTATAGTATAGGTCAAGACAACTAAAAATTGTCTCCATTAAATTTCTAATCTAAACATTTTTAAAGCTTCATCTGAGGATAGGTAAACAGAAGTACCACTAGAAAATTTTCATCAGTTCAGTAATTCACAAGTTTATGCTTTCCCTCCACTGGCTTTTTGGAAGATCTTCCAAATGATCAGTCAAGACTCAAAAACATAGCAGATAAATGTATGAACTTGCACCAGTATTTGCTACAAAACACTGCAGACAGAAATAGCTCCCTGCCCATACGCATAACCAATTGGGTCAAAAGATGTTGCAGACAGGAAAAAGCATGTAGCATGTACCTTCTTCTTCCTTGGATGTGCCAAAGTATGTTCTGGAGCACTAAGGAACGAGGTCATTTCCTTTGTTATTTCTCAACAGTATTACAAAAACATTTACATGTGCTCCTAATGTTCCTAGTATGTATTTGGCAGCTTGTATATAAGAATACTACTTCTAAAACAACTGGGTCATTTTCTGTTTGCTTTTCATATGTAGGAGGGGAAGAATACATGCTTTCTGAGACCTAACAGTAAATTTCTTGTGTCCAAATTTCCTTGCTAACTAACCAATGAAAAAGCAAGTTGTTTTTCATATTAGAAAGTAGTATGTCTTAATCCTTTTTAAATCAGTAACTTTGTCCTACAATAAAAACATTGGAAGACAAGTAACACAGATTGGTTTTGAAAATAAGGCTAAATTTACAAAATTAAAAGCAAATCAGAGGTCATAATCCTAATTAGGCAACAATCATGTAAGACTGCAATAGATGCTTCCCACTTGGCACAGCAGACAACAGGTGTTGACTGTCAATAAACCTTTAGTGAACGCTAATTGAAACTGCTCTTTCATAAGCATCGCCTTACTCCAGCTCACATCAAACTCAAAACTTATTTGCCAAGAACCTTTTAATATTAAAAGTATTCAGTCATCTCTATATCTTAAGAGTTCATCTTTGCTAGAACTTAGATTACCTAAAGCTGTAGTGCAAATCATGCACACTTACACCTGGCAGAGAGAAATATTTTATCATATTAACCTTTACAACTTGGAAATTTAATCTACAGATAAATCAAAGCAGTGAAATGGTAAAAAATAAGTTAAACAAGTTGCAACTTTCAGGTTCCAATTCCAAATTGATAAAATACCAGCATGTTTTGCAGAGCTGTTCCAGAATCAAATTATAAACTGTTTCCATATATTGCTTATATTAAGCATTTTATCTGAGTAATATTCTCTATTAACACCAAGTCAAATACAATGCTGACACTTGTCAACCACAATCTACATTTTTTGTTCTTCACAATAATATAAATATTGCTAAAACATTCTTCACCCCTTGTGCTATTTTAAGGTTTTTTTTAATCAGTAACCAGTCAGTAAATTTAAACAAACAAAAAAAACCAAAACACCATCAGGCTATTTAAGTAGACCAAGAAGACAGTAAACATCGATCCTAGGCTCCTATTAAGATGCAGTGAACTGTAATAATTTTTCTCATTAACAAATAATGAGTGCAGAAAACCCTGCTTTGAGCACAACCAACAGTAAATAGCAAGATTTCTATTTTAGTTGTCTTTAAGCTCTCTGTTTCTCAAAGCAACTCTGTCTGGAACATCCCTTAAATATCCACTTACTCATAGTGGGTAAAATCATCCATTTCTGTAGCTCAAGAACACAATTTTTATTACAAGCACACATGCATAGTCCCATATATGTTTCCTTTTTGTAAGTTTTTTCTAATTACATAATCATGTGTCCACAGCTTTATTTTCATAAGGTGGGGATTTGTGGCACATTGGTGTGGGGACAATGTAGGGAAGAAGGAACCAGAACTGTTCAGAAGGGATAACATGGAAGTATATTGCTTTCACTTTTGGATGAAAACCTGACTCTCCTACAAGCAGGAGTCCTTATGCTGGTGGGATAACATTCAAGGACCAGATACATGGAATAGACCTCTACCTGAGAAGATACGTAAATTGCCTTATAGGGACACATTTATGGGACAGTTACAGACTCAGTGTAGCATACTCAAACTAGCCATAGACAAATAAGATAGGGATTAGGAAGCTGTCTTGCCACAGCAGCCTAATGTTTAGAAAATGTTCTATTTTCTAAAACACAGTTCCAGTTTTCCTATGCCAACTTCCTATCTACTGCAATTACATTGATTCCGACACACTGGCTTATATATACTTTTGTCAAGTGTTTTGACTGCAACACTTTTGTCTGTGAAGTAGATAAATGCCAAATTTCTAATAAGGAAAATATTAATCTTTACTAACCCAGTCTAAGCCCTGTGGATTATTTAGGAGCAGCACACACTGTTAATATCAGGATCATTAAATTTGATTGGTTTCATACATTCTGTAGTGTCCACTGCAACATGAGAAGAGGGGCTAAAACAGTATAGGCTGTAAGGGTTAAGAGGAGCTAATAAAGCACAAATATTTATCTGAATGAGGTAATATGAAGAGTTTGTTGTGGGTTTTTTTTAAATCTCAATATTCCACACTTTGCACACTTTAATAAAAATAATTGTTTGCACTACCAAATTCTGGCGTTTCACTAATGGAAAAAATGAACAGTTTAACAACCAAGATAAATTACTCTTACAATAAGTTTTCTACTTGAATGGTGATATTTTCAGCTGCCAAAAAACAAAAAAAGCCTCCTGTGCTGTACCAGCACAAAACCTTCAAACTTTGAGAAAAGAGGTCAAATGATTGAATATGAACTGCACACAAAGAGAAAGGGAAAAAAATATTCTTCAGCAGCTATCAAAACAAAGATGCTGATGCTAGATAGTCTTTAAAAATAGTACACTGAATGTCCATGAATTCTGGGGTCCTCAGAAAGATCCAAGCCTTATATAGGGGGCTTATCTAGTTAGTCTTATCAATGAACCACAGAACAATATCCTACTTGAAGTGAGGGGCCCAGAACTGTACACAGTACTCAAGGTTAGTCTTCTAGATTTTGAGATTTTCACATACATCGTAATACAATAATAATAATAGTTTGTGCATGCGTATTCTAACAGGGAGGTAAGTCTAAATTTCAACATATTTTCTCGTTGAAGACTTAGTTAAATGACAGAATATCTCCTGCAGAGATTATCCTCTTATTATTTGCTACAGACCTTCTCTGAAAGCAAGAAGCCCATTTTCTCCAGATGACTCATGAGGAAGCACAACAGAATGAAGTGTTCCAGGCTGAAATGCCAGCAGCTAAAAATAACTCATCCCACAGCCTGTGACAATTCAGTCCATCTCTTCGCTCCACAGGCGCAGCATCAGAGGGTCACCTTTTGGGGGAAAAATTAGCATATGCAAGGAACAGAAGAGGGGGGGGAACCACACCCAAAAAAATCAATGCTCCAAGCAGCACTAAAAGGCTTATTCCACAGCAGAAACACAATTCTGTGATTTATGGATTGAGAGGAAAGACCGGAACATTTGACCCAAATATGACAATACTGAGAGGCTCGCTCTGATAAATAGCTCATTTTGACTTCCCTGCCACTACAATGCTAACAACACGTTTAATGATACTCTGTGCTAGTCCTCATGCTATTTTTAAGAAGCTTATGGTCAGCTGGTAAGTTTCACAGAATTGCACCAGCTCTTTGACTGAACAGTATTTCTAAAAAGCATCATTTCACTACAGAAGTTGTGCATGAAAGAATTTACATCTCCATTCCCAAGCAAGCTGGAAGGTAAGAGAAAGAAAGCTACCTTCTTACCCTGAGCCCTGCAAATATTAGGGGGAAGAAAGTAAATCTGTCTTTATTGAGTACAGAAATACATTATTTACAAGGAAATATGGGAACTCAGAAGCTACAGACCACTGAAGGTTAATTTCTGTGTCTGAAAAGCTGCTGGCACAAAACACCAGTGCATAAGCACCTGGTAGTTAATTGTCACACAGTGAGCATTCATTTGATATCAATATTTTCATTACAAATCAACAAGCTTTTCCTTCTTCAACAAGAAAAGTAGCCTGGTATGGAAGAGGAAAAGTAGACATAATAAATCTCAATTTAAAACATGTTCCTTGCATTTTCTCATGTGAAATTCTCGTAAGCAAACTGGGGAAACATGAAATAAAACTAAATATACTTAAGTTGTTACACCAGTAACTGAAAAGCTCGAACTCAAACTATAATTTTCTATGCAAACAAATTACATCTCAGGCTTGGTCCAGATGTGATTAACCTGTTTGGTTTTGCAGTCAGTATTTCTTAGAAAACCAAGCACCTAAACTTAGCAAAACTTAAGTT
The DNA here is from genome assembly GCF_000747805.2 of Chaetura pelagica. NCBI lineage: Eukaryota > Metazoa > Chordata > Aves > Apodiformes > Apodidae > Chaetura > Chaetura pelagica. The sequence goes on from NW_009953758.1 coordinate 2,577,544, forward strand.
TTAGATTAAAAACAAAAACAAGCAAACAAAAATAAACCAACAACTTTGCTCAACATTCCCAATACATTTAAGAAAAAAAAAAAGTTTAAAACTGAGAGTTAGTAAGGACTAGCATTGATGAAACAAATTTAATAAACAAGGAGCAAACAGACCATAACTGCAATTAGGCACCAGCACCACTGAGGTGGAGGACTGGGGGAAAGGTGTCTGAAGGTAATGGAGGCTCAAAATGTAGAAAGCAGTCAGCAACCTAACTATTGCAGCACCTGGGGGAGCCAGGGTAGTAGGAGAGCACATTTTTCTATAATATAGTAGTACGGATGACAAAACTTAGATACAAGGAAAATGTACTCTTTTCTACTCAATAGTAATGAAGACCACAACTATCAAGTCCAATTTCAGCACCCTGCTTTGAGATGAAAAGCAGTTTGGAGAATTAACTGGAAGGCAAGCAGAGTAAGAGGCATTAAAACATGTTATATAAAAATATATTGAAGACATTTAGTTTAGTCAAGAAACGCCCAGACGCAAGATAAACTGAATAATGACTCTTACAAACAAATCAAACATCACTTCTTCATACTTCTTGCAGACAAGCAGCAATGAGCTTAATTAAGAATATACATTACAGAAACCTAACCACATGTAGGGAGACACCTTACATACGGGGAGGGAGAAGCTCCTTCACTCACATTTTTAAAACAGCTAGACACTTTCAGATATTTCAGCTACCTATGTTTAACTCAGTGCTATACAATGAGCTTGAGACTCAGAACAGGTCTTTGTGTCTATAATTATAAACTACAGTAGAAAACTGAATAACATTTCCTCAGGTTTTTTTATCTCTAGGTTGAGCACTCCTTTTATCTTATACACGTAACACAAAAGCTTCCAAGGAAGAGAAATGAACACCACAAATGGAAGTTCTGTAGAAAGTGCAAGACAACAACTTGATTCAAATATTATCTTTCACATTAAGGCCACAGAAGATGAATAACAGACAGCTGTTCAAGAAATCAAGCAACTGTGATGAAGTTCTGCAGAAACGTGAAGCAATCACAACCACTTCCTCAAAATAAAATATCCAGAACTTGAAATAGTACCCAAATCTACATTTGGGGAGAGGGAAAAAGGAAAACACATGTAAGAATAAATTAAATTTAAAAAACAGCAAAAAACAACAAAAAACCCCACATATCTTTTTGCAGTATCTGTACATAATCAACTATTAAGCATAATGAGAATTATTCAAGAGGCCACAAATACTAGAAAAATACCTCAAACAGCAATTTTGACTAGCTATGCAAGACCAGAATGAGAGCTTCCACAGGCAAGCCTGAATCTTCTTAGGTTGAGATGAGAGAAATTTCATTTTGAAGAAGACATCAACTTCATATTGAGTGATGTACAGGTGCATATGAAGTAAAAATAGTCCTAAAACAATAATAGACTCTGACCTAAATATTATTGCTCTCTTACAAGATTGGCAAGATTGAAAAATCTTCTCTGCTTCTCCTAATAAAGGGAGAACATCGTTACATCAGAGTGAAAATCAGTAGTATGAACACAAGCAGCTTTGGTCTTCATCATATTAAAATAGTGAGAGACTGAAATGGGTAAAGAGAAGAACAAAAGGCATAATCGAAGACATGGAAAAGTTTCATGTTAAGAAGATAACCAGGAAAGAGTCTAGGAGAGTCAAATATGCAAAGAAACAAGATCGTCAATGGAATAGGTTGTGAGTATTCACATAATCTCATACTACAAGAGATAAAAGGCATAAGTAAACCAAGCTAGCAACAGATTCCAAAGATGGAAAAGAATATACTTCCATGAAACGTACAGTGAAGCCATGGCACTCTTTCCATAACAGACCATTAATAAGCATACATATAGCATACTGAATTCAAAACATTACTAGATAATTAACATACTGCATGTATTTGCTAAGACAGACACTACCACCACCCCTCAAAATAAAAATCTTACTATCTCTATTTCACAGTGTCTAAGTATTACTTACTTGTTGGAAGCTGGGCGAATATTGAACACAAATACAGAAATTCAGCTGTTTTAAGTAGCCCTTGTCACTGTGAGACACTGTTTTGTTACTAAGAAGACTTGGGCAGAGTATTAAGTCTTTGTTAGTGCAGCTGAACTTCTTGCAAAAAAACCAACAACCCAAAAAACACTGGCCTTTATGCCAAGGGCTGGCTGGTGATGTTTGCCCCATTACAGAAAAGCTACCCAATTCCAACACATTTCAAGTATATTTTCTGTAGCGCATGTAGTCTTGTGGGATGGATCCACTAGAGAGCGCATTACTGAGTGGAGAACTTAAAGAAAGCTTCTCTACCTATCAGGAGATGGTGCCCTGCACATTTGAACATGCCACACTGTAGGGGAACACCTCTGCAACACCTTGACTTTGTTCACAGACGAAGCCTATCTTTTGCTAGCAGGATTCATTAGGAATGAAAATACATTTGATCAAATAATTAGTTCAACTGAAGCTACTTGTAACATTTTCTATTTTTGTATGCCATATTTCTTTGAGTTCAAAATTGCAACCCAGGTGGAATAAGACCAACAATTAAACCAATTTTATATATTTTATTTCAATCCCTAAGGATTGAGGCTTTAAAAAATGTTCTAAAGAGGTTTTTATGAAAGTTACAATGAAATAATAAATTCAAAATTAGAGTTTTCAGTTTTAATAAATAGTTTTATATCACAGTGAATGGTTTGCTTGAACAGAGTCTTTTCCTAGTGGGCAGGAACAAAGCAGCTTTGAATTACAAACAATGCCCTGCAGTCAGTAAAACTCATGAGGTATTAATTTACAGTTTCATCTGTGATCAGTTAAACTATATGTGAAATCTTAAACATCTTTTAAAAAAACACCGCAAATAGCTCAATAAGGTATTTTTTCAACAGTGCTTTAACAAAAACCATACAATCTTAGCTTCTATTGTCACAACAGAGCCAAATGCAAGTTGTGGTTAAAACCTGCATTCTAGTAATCAAATAATACTAAGAGATTTTACCCTTCAGTAATATCTAAGGAACTGAAACAGAAGTACCAAGTATGGTCTCCATAACCACTTTACTCAGATTTTTAACTCATACAAAAATAATAAACGCAAAAGTAATAATAAAAACAAAAAATAAGCCAAGTATCAGAAAAAATGTGTATAAGTGTATATATCTATAAAATATATATTATATATAGCAAAATAAAGGTTTTTTTGCTACAGTGTATCTAGCCATATATAACAACAGATGGCAGTTTAACCGGTCTAGAACCAGGGTACTGCCAGCTTATGTTCCTACGTCCTTGATCTCTTCTTCCTCTTGTGTAAAAGCAAGTATGTTGTGGCTACTCAAAGTCACAACTACATTTACAGAACTTGCTTTTGGGGGAGACAGTTCAGCAGTGATATTTAATTGTGGTAAAATGTGAAAACTGGGAACATCTGGAACATTGATACTTCTCTTAAAAAAGATTTATATTCCTAATATGCATGTATTTTTTAGAAGTTTGCGTTCAGTGTTGAATTAACTTCTCATAATTGTTGAGAAATGCACCCATTTTACAAAACTTTGTTGAAAAATATATTTTTTATTAATAGGTTCTCTTATTATAGAGGGAAATTATAATATCAAGCTTTAAATAGAAGTCCTTTATGAGCAATGTACATTAATATAAAATACTTGAAAACATAAGGAAGGTTTCCCAACAGTCATCATAACTTCAAGTAGCTAACACATTTAGAAATACTTGAATGGAAAATTTAAGACTAAGCCATCAGTCACAAAGGTTATTTACAACTGCAAGACAGTTTTCACAAAAGTTTTTCACTTCCCCATACAACTAGGGACATAAGCATATGAACTTTATCACTGCATAAACACGGAGTAGTAGGTTAGCATAGATCATGACTTAACTATTGCCTCTGTATCACACAAATCTAAACGCCTACTGCAGAAATGACACACCACTTGCTGCTTTTCAATTACTTGCAATCAGAGCTACTGGAATGCTATACAGAACATTATCATGAAGACTGGCACATACCTAAGGGTGTCAGTGTAAGCTGTACATGTGTGCATGGTTTTTGGGTTTTTTTAACGAACTCCTGAAACAACTAGTTATATACTGTGAACATAATGATACCATTATAAATTATCATCACCTCATTAATAAAATACAGTAATTTGATTTTCATTCATGAGGTTCTTTTTCTCCACTTGTAACTCTGTTCTCCTTTACTGATTAGTAGCAGTTATAATCATTCATTTAAATACAATGCAACATGTTATTTGAGGAAATCAGTAATGTTATACATTCATTAGATGTCCCAAAATTCAAAATATTACATATGTATAACTACAACCAAAAAAGGGCAGAAATTAACTTACAACACATTTCAATTAATTTCTATTTCCTGGACTTAAAACTGTGGATTTCTCAGTTGACTGCTCTATTTTAATGTGAAAATAGCTGAACCTTAGGCAAAATTGCTAAAGTTTCATATTAAAACACAATGCAAAATGGGTTTGTACACAAAAAAAGAGCTACACATAATGTATGAAACTGTATTAATGATGCATAAAATCCTTATGTTAAGAAGACTCTGTTACAAGTCAAACATTTTAAAGTTAAGAAAAGCTGGAAATAAGACACTCTTGTGTGTGCTGCTTTATATTGCAGCTCCCAGTCCAGCTAGCAGCTGTACACCTTCTGTATACACCACTTAAGCAGACAGAAATACGGAGTTTCTCAGCAGCATTTTGCAATACACATTTCTGTTATGCAGCAGTTGTCTTCAAATACAAACAAACGCATTTTCATAGGATCCCACTGAGATGAAAGATATCATTATCCTCTATCTGTGGGAGCAAAGGTAAAAAAATCTGTAGATCTTGTTTCCTTTTTTGTTTTCTGGGCTATCTTTTTCTTTTCTTTCTTTAAATAATTTTTCATTTGTCTAGTTTATGTGAGCACTTTTGGAAACCTTATTAGCTTTGTGTGGCATCTCTGTTTTTCAAGTGAACTGCACCCTGACAACTCATCCTAGACCTTGGGCAACAGAGCCTGCAGATGGCCTTCTTGCACATGTGGATACATAGGAGTCATCAAGTTACTCTTATATGAGGAGTTATATACTGGTAAAGCTTTTACAAGTCTGAACAGAGTAACACCTACTTGGCCACTAGCATTTACTGTTCTACCAAGGGCATTGAAACTTTTGGCAATTTTAATTTAAAACTAATCACTTAAATAACATTAGAAGTTAGACAATTGCCTATATTAGACAATTAGATATTAGCATTCAGAATAACCACCATGATCTGCCTTAATGTATTATATTATCAGTGGTTTCAGCTCATAACAATAATCTGCTCACAAAGAAATAACTAGTTTCAGCTGTACTTCCCCAAGGAAAAAAAAAACCTTTTCTAACACATTATTGGTAAGAAAGTATTTTATGTACACTCTGGCATTGTGGCTTCCTTTATTTCCTCCTACTTGAATGCACCTTTTTTTTTGTTAATACAGTAGAACTGTTGTATTACATCTGAAACTGATTAATGATGTACTGTACCAAGGTAAATAGAATTAAATTAGTGTATAATTGATTAGTGTGTAATTGGAGCAAAGCTGTAGATTTACCAACTTTAATTAGGATGGCTTATTACAGATAATTTACATTATCATAATATAAAACAGCAAATAGAAGTACGTGGTTCATCAAAAAGCTTAACTTAAGATCGGGTAGACAGACTCACAGATTTGAGAAGCATACAAACTAATGCCTTGCAAAGTTCTTTAAGACAGGTAAATCATAATAAGTTAAGTCCTTCAAAGAAAGGCAAATTGCTGATTAACCTTTTACCCTAGATTTCCTAAGCAATTAGACTGTTAATACTAATTTACTATAATAAACCATTCTAATAGAAGAGGGTATATCTGCAACGGTGCTACAATTAAATATCAAATCCTTTTAGTCAATACACAATATTGCCAGACAGACCAGGAAGATGACTCCTGCTCTCAAAAATAGGGAAAAAAGGAAGAAACAAACCTTTAAAATTAAAGTGTACAAAGTATATGCATCTAATAAAGCAGCAGAAGGAAATAAGCAGCAGCAACTCAGCTACCAGATCTCATCCATATTTTCTTGATACTCATTTAGATGGTAACATCAGTCTAGACAGAGGGGAAAACTGCACATTTCCCTGAGTACCCTGCCACAGTAATTATGTTCATTATCTTGCATACTAACAAAGATATCATAATCTACCAGTGAATAATTCATACATTGTCCAGTCCCTCTATGATGTTCACTATTAATGGAAGTACTTACAATGCAAGTTAGAATGCAATTTTTTTAAAGATGCATTTACTACATAAGCAAAATCTTTGAGTCAAGTAATTTTTTCTTTAACCATTAATGAATTTAGAAACCAGTAGAAACTTTTTTTAAAATCAGTTTCTTATAAATTTAAATTAATACCAAGCAGGGAAGTGAAGCAGCCATTAGGCAACCTCACAGAAAATATATCTATGTTTTAAGAGGTTAAACCTTAACATTTTTAAATTGTAAAGTAACAACAGAGTGAAAATGCTTTACTAACAGTCATTGGTCCTCCCCACTTCCTACCTCCCAATTCGTACTTTATTCACTACCAAGATTAAATATCTTGCCACTTGTTTTATCTAAATACTTGCCATCTTTCTTACAGAATCTAAGCAAACACATTTAAGCAAACACAATATAATTGACCTACAACCAATAATTACAGTATTTTTCTATTATCAAAACTACATTCATTATCTCCATACCTAAGATTTTGCTTCCCATTTTCACTGACCCTTAGAATTTTATTACACCTGCTGAATTTAGCATAGAAAAGTTCAAATGAGTGCATCTTTATGCATTTTAGAATTGCTTTAGGTTTAGAACTGCCATAACTTGTCTAACAACCCACACATATTACTTGATTCTCTGAATCAATGTACTTAAGTTTCAGTAACTTCAAAACAATAAGGTACAAATCCTCTCTCAACCTTTTCTCCTCCCTCTGCTCACCTCAATCTCTGTACTGTCCCCTCCTAAAGATTTTTAAAGGCTAACTGCTTATCTAATTTAGACACATTTTTTTCTCATCCAGGTTAGCAGTAACATTGCTCTCCCCATACATGTGGTATTAAAATGATGATGAGATTCATGGTAGTATCAAAATTGATTATAATGTTGATTGTTGTACGCTTATTATGAGCACTTGCAGCAAATCTATTCACACTAAGTAAATAAAATCAGTGTCCTTTTTAAGATAATGATTAATAACTATCCAGGTTTCATTAGCTCTTGTAACAAACAGTTTTGGCAAACTGAAACACCAAAAATTAACAGACTAATAAGATGTTAATTAAAAGCATATCCACTACCAGTATCCTTCAGCATCAAGAAAATACTTAGCATAATGAACTGATCATCAGGCTCCTCTCACATGTGCCCAGGACCATTAATGAAGGATGCTACTCTGTGTACCTTCAGGCTGCTCAGCCCTGTAAAACCTCTACTCTCAGTAAGGCATAGTTAGCATGTGTCCTCTGTAAGAAACTGGACATTCACAAATACAGGTCTATTCTTTGCAGTATGAAGAATATAAAACCAGAAAAACCTCAGTACCAAGATGTTCAAATTCAGTTGTACACAGAAATGCTTCAAGTTTAAGAGGACTCTGAGGATCAGAGATCCTCAATGACAGGAACGAAAAAATACATTTGTTGTTACTATTAATTGATATCTGAAGAAACAGAATTAACTGTCTCAAGCGATTACAAATTTTCTATAACATAAGAGTATTTGTCCACATCATTTACACTTTGCAATCTGCTACTTACATTGCTTCAAGACTGCTATTCTCTAAGTTTGGACAATTTAATTTTGTTTGATTCAAAACACAAACTGCATGTTTCAACATGGCCTAACAATATTTGCTGGCTCCACAAAACTAGCCACAGGATTAACAGTTGACCCAGAATAGTACAAGCAATTTAAAAAATTTAGAAACAAAAATAGAGTTCAGATTTTACTTTCACACACCTCTCCCAGCTGCTGCTTCTCAGGGTAACTTCAGTATCTGACACCTTTTCAGACATTCAAGTCTACTAAGCTTCTGAATTTTCCTAATCAGTATCTTCTTCTGAATATATTATGCTGCATACCACCTCATTCATTATAATTGGAAAAGCCTTTTATTTAGGTTTTTATTAAATAAACACAACACTTGCCAACAGAAGCTTCAAAGCATACTAAAATGGGCAAGGAAAGAAATGCAATTGTTAAAAATGTGACAGTATATGGAGACACATTTTCACAAGAAATACAGAAATACTCAGATATATTAGATTTTCAATGAGTTATACTGAAATTTTTCCCTGAATTAACTGTGATAGCCCTTTTACTTTTTTCCCAGCACTACTGCCTCTCCATTATCTACTTTATTATACAAGTACTCATGCTACAGTTGGTCTCTAAATAAATCATCCTCCCATAAGTAAGAGAAACTAGTTCCATTCTTGAATTATGAAATTTAGATCAATTTTCTTGCACTTTAAATCAGTGTAACTAACGGTCCAATTTCAAATCAATTTGATGCATGTAATTTACAATAAGCATGCATGTCCTTCCTCTGAAAAAACAAGAAATGAATTCTACAATGACCTCATGGTGATTACAACAGAAATTTAGGCAAGTTAAGAACACTCAACTACTATAAGGTTTAAAAAAAAAAAAAAAACAACCTAAAAACACCCCAGACATGCCTCCACATCCAAAACCACTTGAAACTTAAACGACAAGCAGTACATAGAAGGTCAAGGTGCTCTTTACTACAGTGATCCAAATGTACTATCAAACTACTCATCTATGGAAACATGTCAGCAGGCCAAGGATTAAAAAACTGACTATTCAATAAATGTTGGTACTTTTTCACAGAAGCTCAGGAACGTAACTGATTTCTTTCTCACTCACTCAACAGTAACATGATAACCATACTTAACAGAAATTCAAGTTCACTAGTAACTCAAGGTATGGTAGATATAAAAAGTCAACAATACTACTCCAGGCTGAGGAATACAGTCATACAAAAAGCTTTAAATACTATACACTAGCGAATCTGGCCTCAGTCCAGATGCTCAAACTTAATTTCAAATGAGAAGTCATGAAAGGAAGTCCACAGGAGCAGGTTAGTAGTCTATCAGTACAAGAAATCTGAAGATGAATTAACAGACAACAGATCCATCATCAACAAACTTCCTCCTCCATGCTGTTAAAACTCGCACCACTTTCTTTCATGGGTGTCAAGAGTCCAGAGGGCAGCACTTCCCAAACAAGGCTGCTTATTTCATTCACAACTTAGGTGTTAAAACCACAGAACTACTGCCTTTCTTTCTTTTGCTACTCACACCAACTCTTTTTTTTTCCCATGTTCCACTGCTGTTCAGCATCTGTGAATTTTGCTTTACTTAATTGATTTAGCAAGCAGCAATTACTATCTAAGTAGTGCAAATTAAATTAAAAATCTAAATGATACAAAAATATCTCTGCAGTGGTATTCAAGTCTATAAAATCAGCTTGTGCTACTGCTGCCAGGGCACATAAGCCTGAAATCTCCATTACATATGCTGGTTTTAAAAAAATGTTCTGCAAAGGTAAGAATTTTTTTAGTAGCTTGAATGATAGGCTCTTGCTCTTCAAATATTAAAGGCAGCAGTTTCCAATTACTAAAGGCAGCAAAACAGCACTAAATGGCAAGAATGGAAAGACAAAACAATATAGGAATATTTGCCCATTTGAATAAAACTGCAATACTCTTCATAGTTATAGGCAACCACAGGTAATCCAGACTAGCCACAGAACATACACTTTACATAACAAAATCTAGACACACTAGGACACCCTCCTGCTAATATTAGCCTGAACTGCATCCTACCAAAATATCAGGTTGCCTAGATAGGGTGGATGAAGGGAGTCAGGGGGTAAAGTTAAACAAAAAATGGTAGGGAGAGATAGTATTAAAAATGTCTTAAGATCTAGCAATGTTAAGAAATGTGTTAGGGGACTCCACCATGTCCCACAACACACAAGGAAGTGAAAACCAAAAGAGATCTGCACTAGGAAAGTTCTTGTGTGTCTCATTACACATCCAGTGAACCATTTATACAACTTCAACTCATGAATATGATATGACGTGCATGACAGGCATAGAATATATTTTAATTCCACTAGCTACACAATACACATTGCCTCAAATCCTGGTGCACTACCATTACTTCCAACAAATCAAAGGGACATATATGTGTGAAACCAAGTTATACACATAAAGTGCAAGTTGGGATGCAGACTGGCAAAATCTCAAAGAACTGGAGGAATGGGAAAAAAAAAACACAACAAAACCCCCCAAAAAACCCCATAAGCTAACACAAAACATCCCTTTGCTTGCAGGAAAAAAAAGTACTCCCTCAACTGTACCCTACAGGCTAAAACCAGAACATACACTGAACTACCAGAAAGGAAGCAACCAGCTGTTATTACTCCACACTCCAGTTTATTAACAGTAAATTACAAAAAAAATCTTCTAAACAATCAAACAAGCATTACTAGTAACCAGTACATGCATTCCAGTCCAGTTCTGATTTTTCTCTTATCTTTAAATGCTGCATCAGTGGTTATTCTTCTTCAAGAGCAGAATGGTGAACTCTTCACCATGTCTTCACTTGTTTTATTCTTCAAATAAGACAAAAGCTTCTTATATATATTAACCACTATGAGTTTAGCAGCAGCAGTCCCATATTTGAAAGGTTAAACAATGCCACAGATAGCTCAACAGATAGCACATTGTCCCAAGAAGTCTCAGGTCTAAAAATATTTTCAAGCTCATTTATACAAAGCCAATGCTAGAGCCAGGTAACTAGCTGGTTTTAGGAGTAGACATGCACTGTATCAGTATTTCAGAGCCTCTGTCAGACTAGGTCTTGCCTACTCCCATAGCCTGGAGTCCTGGTAGACAACAAGTTATCCATGCGACAACAATGTGCCCTTGTGGCCTAGAAGGCCACTGGTATCTTGGAGTTCATTAAGAGGAGTGTTTCCAGCAGGTCGAGGAAGGTTCTCCTGCCCCTCTACTTGGTGCTGGTGAGACCTCATTTGGAGTACTGTGTCCAGTTCTGGGCTCCCCAGTTCAAGAGGGACAGGGATCTACTTGAGAGAGTCCAACAGAGGGCTAAGAGGATGATTAAAGGACTGGAACACCTGTCTTATGAGGAAAGGCTGAGAGACTTGGGGCTTTTCAATCTAGAGAGGAAAAGAATGAGGGGCTATCTAATTAATGTCTATAAATACATGAGGGTTGGACAACAGGAAGGCAGGGACAAGCTTTTTTTGCTTGTGCACTGTCAGAAGACAAAGGACAAAGAATTCAAACTCGAGTACAGGAAGTTCCACCTCAACATGAGGAAGAACTTCTTTACTGTTAGCATGATGGAGCACCCAGAGAGGTTGTGGAAACTCCCTATCTGGAGACTTTCAAGACCTGTCTGGATGCCTTTCTGAGTGATCTGCCCTACGTGGTTTTTGTTTTGGTTTGGTTTTTTTTGGTCCTGCTGTAGCAGGGGGGTTGGACTCAATGATCTTCAGAGGTCTCTTCCAACCCCTAATATTCTGTGATTCTGAGTTCATAGCAGGGGCAGATAAGGGGCAGATAAGGTGTGTCCCTGGAGCACAGCTTCTTTTTTGTTTTGTCCAAAAATAATTCAGTTCATGTACTTGGAGATCACTCTACAAGGGAAAGCCAAGTGCAGCAAGTGGGGACAGTTGGAAGATTGTTGGAAGATTCAATTCAAAAGTTGACATAATCCAAACTAGACACTAACATTAATGCCTCTGTGGAATACATCAGTTCAATCTGCCCAGACAACATCCAAATTCCCTAATGGTCATTTCCTCAAAGGCTCATTTTCTAATATTACAGCAGCGTTATATATAACATCCATTTTCCCAACTACTATTCCTGTATGCAAATGCAACGAGTCAGTTTAATTAAGAGACCTTCATTTATCTATTAACACTGATTGGCTTAGATAACCTACAATCTACTTAAACCAAAAAAGTGACACTTACATGAACGGGGCTGACTTCCAGAGCTGTAGTAATCAAATGTATTATAGGCAGCATTACACCTCAGACAACCATGATACTTTATTATCTTCTCCCAAAACCACAGACCTAATCTCTCCTTTCCACTGCAAAGTACATAGAGGATATAAGGCTACAGCAGGGAATTCCCCCCATGATATGTAATTTGGACTAAATGACTTGTCACTCTACCAGTACAAGAAGGGGTTAGGTTAACAGCACTTTGTATCACTTAAGGACAAGACTATGCAGCCTCGTTTCAACCTACATTTGCATAATTTAAGACAAGGGTGAAAGTCAATAAAATGAATGCTTCTTTCTGCTAAGAGAAATTGAAACATCACACACAATTTGGAAAGCAGTAAACGCAGTCCTCAGCTAAGAGAAGTTTACATATCATTATATAATACACTAAAAATAGCTATTTTTTATTTTTAGAAATACATACAATATTTGCAAACGTTTCTTCCAAGATGAACACCATTTTCAAGATGACATTTAATATGTTCAAATGTTCTTCATTGGGATTAAAGTTAATCCAATTCAACAAAGTTGCTTTAAATAATGCCAAGTATTCAGAGACAAGTCATGATGTAATATGAGAAATTTACATACTGCGTTTCCTCTCATTGCGGTTTTGAAGGTTTAATGCAAAGCTTAACATCTGCATATGCTTTCCCCCAGCCCAGTTGATTAAGGACTTAACAAGGAAAACTAACTTGTTTCATAATAATCAAGATACCATTTGCAGGATTTTCATTCTTTCATCCAACCAGTTTGACAATTTCAGCATGCCTCCTTTTAGATCAGTTTGTTTATCTTAAACCCCCAGATGGGTTTACCCGTGGTCTCCAACATTTTCTCCCTATCAAGGTATTTCTAGATTATTATCAAGCCTGGGACAATGTCTCTAACACTGAAGTCTTCACACCAGAAGAGGACAGCATATGCAGAAAGATGTTTCTGGCAGAACTCCAAGATATTTATGCTCACATATTTTGCTTGTGCAGGTCTGTCCCCACAGTGAAAGACAGAGCTCCCAGAAACAGGAGCCAAGCATAGCATGACTGAAATGGGACACATCCAGCACCCCATCTTTAAGAAAGAGTGGAAAAACTGGGTAACAAAGCAAAGCTAGCCTACATGTTGAACTCAACTGTTACATGGAGAAGAGATTAAAAAAGAATTTGAGCTAAAAAAAAAATTACATCAGAGGAACACTACAAATGGTCAGTTTTCCCTCTCCATAAAATGCACCTATGAATGGTTCTCACTCTTACAAGACAGAGAGTTGGAATAGAATCCCAATACACAAAGGAAAGCAAAGAGGTAACATGGGGTGCTAATCCCTAACCCTGAGTTTTAAGTGTTTTGACATAAGGAAATAGATCAAGAAGAAAAAAAAAAAAAAAAGACAGTTAGAAAAGAAGGGTTTAAATAAATAGAAATCCAGAAATAATCAGAGATGGTGCATGAATCTACACTAAGATACTGGACTCAGAAACATGAGGTCTGAACAGATTGTATCTTTAAAGAATTCTCTTTATTTACCAAATGAAGCTGGATGCTCTGAAACAATACCTGTTTTATGCAATCTATCATGACTACTGTACATTATAAATTTTAAAAAAGACATATGCTACTACTACATCTTGCTTTTTGAACACCCTATCTATATTCACGATCACACTGACTAAAACATGAGTTTGTGATGTGTTACCTCATTACAGTCAGAAAATGAATCTTTAGTAGTAAGAACTTAAGTGAAACAGACCTGTAGCACACTGAACATGAGAATTCCATGTGAGAACATATCTAGGATTTCATACTCCTTCAAACAAGTGATAATTCTGCTTATCTATTTCATGCAGAAACCGGAGACCATAGCAGCATAATCACCCTTTCACATGCATACCCAATCAAGAAGAACAACAACCCTAGAAAACTGAGGTTTATCTGGAATCATGTAGCTAGCTAGACTGATTCACAGATTTTGTTCCAATTACTGAAACTTTTTTGTATGGACAGTTCATTTTTGGTTCTATCATATAACATGAAGAAGGTAAAGGAAAAATTACACAGAGATACATAATGTCAAACTTTTTCCCCCACTGTTAAGTGACAGATGATTTTGTAGTAACCCTACAAGAACATGTAAGAAAAAAAATTAAATCACAAAATATATTAACCAAATGTCATTAATAACTCACACTGTTATGACACTGTCTATCAAGCTGTGGGAAACTGTCGTTTTCTGCCCCCCAATATCAGCTCGCGACACAAGCATTGCACAGAAGGCCTCCCCAACTTCAAATACAAGAAGACAGGTTATCGCAGGTATTTGATTCTTACAGACCTCTGTGTCCAGCTCCCTGGGACAGACTAAAAATGCAAAGGGCTTTTTATTCCATTTTTAATTTCTGAAACACATCATCTTCAGGTATCCAAAAGAAATAAAAATATATTACACTAAAACTAGTCATCCAGCTTATATTGCTACGCCTTTAGATACAATAAGACCAAAATTAGTTAAGACCTTTATTTACTTTTAAGCATTTTAGTTCTTTTTGAATGCCAAGGGATTTTTTAAAAATTTAAGTGGAGTATGAAGAGTTGAAAAAAAGAACGGTATCTTTAGCTACCCATTTGCTTGTATCAAGTGGGAAGAGTTATATATTCTGTTAAAGTAACTTAAACATTTTAACCAGCTTCTGTACAGAGAACTGAGCAATTACAAAGGAGTTTTTCAACTAAAATTAAGTAACTTCATGTTCTCAACCCTCAACACAAGAGAAAATGATCCATTAATTCCTAATCCTTTTAGATTATGCCTTTGACATACTTAGCCTAATACTTTGAATCTTTCCAACTTCTAACATCAGCAACATATCTCTACATAGGTGTTCTGTTTCAAGTAAATACACCCCACAGCCTTCAGCCCAACAGACACTTCAAGTAGAAGACAAATACCACTTATCCTGTTCTAAAAACCCTCACAAGAAGCTCCAAAGCATGCTAGCAAACTTCCTGTCAAACTGGCACACTTCAGCTTCCAGCAGGGATTCCCGGCACCTTCTCTTGATCCCCAACCAGCACCAAAGATCTTCAGTTAGACCTAATAGTACTGCACCATGTCCTGAAGCTTCTGAATAGTTTCCAAGACTTTTCTTAGAAGTAGTTTGTCTGCCCTTCAGGCCAGCTCCTCACAGTTTAACTTCATTCTGCCTCATCCCCTGTTCTTCAGCAGAGATCTAGGAAGAGAATGGCCTTCTCTCAGAGAATTCAAGATATGTAACATGGCTTTGTATGAGACCATACTTATGGTATCTCAAAAGTTTAAGCCGCCATCAACAATATCTGTGCTAGACAGAGTTGACAGTCACAAGAGCAAGTAAAATAAACACAGGAAAAGAGTTAACTGCTTGAGACACAGAAGAGAAAAATGAACATGAAGCATATTAGATAATTACACCAAAAGAAGCAGACTGAAATTACACCAGTTAGAAAAGAAACTTCACAACAGGTCATCTGACAACTGCAAGAAACAAAACAAACAAACAAACAAAACTAATTTTATTTTAAAAAAGCAAAAGTAATAAAATGAAAGGTAGATGTCCAGGACAGATGTAACATGAACAAAATAAGGTCTTCCACGTTCAGATGGAACAAGTAAGCAGCTTCTGATCTCAATAAGCAATAAGCATATGCAACTGCTAACCTCTTGAAAGATATACCT
>NW_009953758.1:2593675-2603480 GCF_000747805.2 Chaetura pelagica
TGCTGAACATAAACCAGCTTCATGATCAGAGAAATAATGAAGTCTGCTTTAGTAAAAAAGCTTATTCTACAGTTCTTACCCCATTAGCCTTACTTCTCTGTGATGTTCCTGAACTCCCACCACAGCATGCTCTCAAACCCTCATCTTCTCCCACCTCTTCCAACATAGCTGGTTGGCTGGACAAAAAGGGAGGACCTGCTGATTGGGGTTCCCTGCATCACGGTTGACTGGGAAGTACTCATCGGATGCTCCTGACAACTAGGCATGATGCTGCTGGGAGCAAATATAACTGAACTCTACCCATTTTTTCCTCCACAGTTATCTCTTCTTTATCAAATTACTAATGTGCTTGAAACATAAATTAACTTGCTATCTTACATATTTTTGCTGCCTTGTAAAATATAGTTATGATATTGCTCTCTGGGCTTAAGAACTGTTTGAAGACAAACATAGAATAGCTCAATTGTTAAGAGGTAGGCTTCAAATACACAAGATGGTGTCTTGCCAAATGTCAATTTCTTCTCAAGTCAGGACTGACAGCAGCAATAGTTTTCTTCAGTTCTGGGGATTTTTATTTTTTTTTCCTTCCATCTCCTCTCCCAGGCCTCTTAAAAAATGTACTCCAATTGCTCTGGACAGATTGAAATATGTTAAAGAAAGTGTAAGGGAGAGAGAGCAAACACAAAAAAAACCCAACTGTTTTAAAATCAGCTATATGGAAAAACTGCAGTATTTTTTCAATTGCTCATAGCAGATTTGAAGATGAATTTCAAAAATTTCTAAAGACATTTTAACTCTCAAATCTCTAGCTTATCAAACTGCAATCTTTAAAAGAAGACATACCTTTTCAAGTAGTTATTTACTTCTTGAAATGCAAATTTATAAGAATTCATTTTCTCACCAGTCAAAAAATATGAAGGGTTTTCAAAAGCCGATTTACCTTCTCATTTATACAAGGTAATGCAGTGTATTTGCATAAAACAGTCAAAACCTTTTTTTTTTTTGGTAATGTAATAGGTAGCTAACTATGTAACCCCTGCCATTTTAAAAGACAGTCCCCTTGTTAAGAAACCATTCAAAGTGACAATTTCAGTAAGTCAGCACCTCTTTCTGGATAATTAGATGTATTATGAATATGCAAATTTCAAAGAGCTGATTGGCTTAAAAGTATCTCATTCTTCAAGAACATCACCTTCCATTAAAACAACTGTATGATGAAGCAGCAGGCTCTTATCTAAACTTGGTATTAAGGATTCATCTGCAAAGCTTAAATATCAATCATACCAGACAGAATTACCTCTGCCCAACCTTTGTGATGGTACAGGTTACACATTACTATTTTTCCAATCGGTACTGTGATCTGTATACACAGGATTTTCATAAAACCTTTGGGGAGGACAGGGGTGGAGATTTATCACAGAATATAAATTAAATAACATAACAATAGCACCATCCAGTGGCAGTTTCTTCCCTTTAAGAAGTTCATAACTGGCATCACTCACAGCAATCCTGCTGGAGCAACTGCAAAACAGCTAGGCAGGGTATTTCCACCTCTAGTCACAGTTTGTTGAGCATCCACTATCCCAAGAATATAGAGATCTTAGTAGGGAATGCAGTACTAGCAGAGTCTGAAATGAGCAACTGCACACAAAAATAATTGTGCAAAACCAGTGTGAGATTTTGCAATTTTTAGTATTTACAAAATCTGTAATGCAAGTTTATTCCAATGCTGAAATAATACTAATATATTCACGAAAAATTGGAAACACTTGTTCCCTGAACTAGGAAGTTTCTTTCTGCTTTTTAGGTAGAAAATGTTTCAGTGTCTTCTCAGAACACAAACAAACAAAAAACCCTCCCTCCCAGAAAAACCCCAAGTAACTGATTTCCATGTATTTTAGGCCTGCTAATTTCTCCCTCTATTATATTCATATTAAGTTTCTTCTATTATATTCATATTAAGTTTCACCAGAACGGTGACCTCTACTCATGGTACTCCGTGGCAGAGCTGAAAGAAATCATGAAAGAAAATAAAGAAAAAAGCTGCTGTACAGTAACTGTCACCTGAAATAACCAATATGACAGCTACAGAAAAAGAATGAACTGGTTTTAGAAACATTTGCACATTGTTTTTCTCACAGTAAAGACAATAAATAAACAGTCACACTGTTTAATAGTTCCATGTCCAACCCTTGACACAGACACATCCTTCCAGTTTAGTGAAGATTCCCATAAATTACATCAATCACTAACACATGTATTTGGACAAATACAATGGCATGACTTTCTTGTCGCTGTTAAGTGGGATGTTCATGCACTGGGAGGTTTTACAAAGGCTGGTGTTTCAAAACATTCTCATTGCTGCTGCTGGGATTATAATCCACAGATTTTTATTATTTTTTTTTTAAGAATTCAGAAATCTGTGCAGGACTTTGCCAACAGAAAGGAATGTCAGGCTTATTTACTGTTGCATACAGACATGTTTCACTGTTGCTGAATGCAGGAAAAGTTGCTGAAGAGATCAACTACTTCAGAAAAGTTATTTGAGTTCAGAAGCAAATTAGAGTACCCCATCTCAGCTTTTAACATAGCTGTAAAGTAACTTGTCACTACAGCTTAAAAGCACAGTGTTAACTACTGTAGTTGAGTTATCTTGTTTAAATAGGCACTATCAACTTAAAGCACTCAGCACATTTTTGCACTAATGCTGAATTTCCAAAAATACTTTTTTCCAATACAGAGAAAGATTGTGATTCTCTCTCCCTATCTTTCATAGTCTAACACAAGACATGCACACGTCATGCTGACCTAAATCTAGGAGAAGCAGGATAAGAGAATGTGTGTGTATTCATGTTAATTTATGCAGATATTATAAATTAATAACTTAATTAATACCCTAACTTAAAATTATTACCCTTATATTCTTACTGTCTGCAGCTCTGTTGCTCTCTCCTCACAATCAGTGGCAGCTACATCAGAAACAAGGCCAGGCCAAGACTCATGTCCTGGGGGAGGGGTGCTTGAGATATTTAACTGGCACAGGGACTTTATCTTCATCACCTCCCACACACTTCTGCACCAGCCTGAATAATGTATTTTGGTTTCAGCTGCTCAGCAGAGACACTGGCATCTGCAGCTGCAACTGCACCAGCTGACTCATGTGACCAGAAGGTACCACTGAATCCTTTACAGCAGCTGCACTCCATCTGTGATCACTGGTTTGGGACAGAATCAGCAGCGTGTCAGCTGCTGTTTCCACTTCTTGTAAAGCAAGGTCATCTGATCATATAGTCAGTATGGTATTACGGCAGGAGACTTCCTTCAGAATAAGCAGATGGCTCAGTGGCTTAGGTATGCAGCTTCTGAATCTGCAGCAGGTTTTCCATGAAATTTGGAGCCAGCTACATTCTCTGTTTGCCTTGGCCACAAATTCATAAAATTACAGTCTTATCTAACAATAACTTGCAAGAACAAATTTAAATGTCAGACAACCATATACAATGATTACTGAGCTATGTAAATATGCAGATCAGAAGATGAGATATCTCCTGGCAGCTTTTCAATGCTACTCATGATCAGTAAGAAAGCAAATCCTCTTTATATTAAAACAGAAATTTATCTCCTTGCAAATATAAAACTGCGTATCCATACCAGACATACACTGCTCAGCAGGGGCTTCTTGGCGTCCTGATTAAATCTGACAGTCAACTTTAAGTGATCTCTCCATCACACTACTAAAATGGCTTAACTCTCAATATTTTCCCCGTACAACAGTCTACTGCCTGCTCTACACTTTCTTGCCTGTAGGGGTGCCTAGGTGCACAAAACCTTACCCTAACAAATACATATGCACATTCTCTTTGCATGTGGTCAGGTCTTTTCAATCCTGCACTGCTCTGGATTCCCAGTATAGAACCATTGCCCTTTTTTGCCATTCCATTCCTATATGCTCTATAACCTAACTCCATTCTTCACTGTTCTTTCTCCACTGTGTAGCTGTCTTATGGGAATTCTATGTTTCACCCTGCAAGTCCTCTGCCACTTCATACTTTTACAGCAGATTTGATGCAAAGGGAAACTTCTGCAACAAAACACAAATGCCAAATTTTGTACCGTGATTTCTCATAACAGGAAGGCTCATCCGTAAAACTTCACAAGGGGAAAGAACTGTTCTTCATAAATAATGTATATACAGCTTTGATCACTCCAATTTGAAAAAGGTGAACTGCCTTCAACTCATGGTCTCCTGTTTATCAGGAGGCAAAGAATTATTCACACCCAACAACACACGCTAGTAGCCATTCCAAAACAGCATTTTTCAATTCTCTGAAGCCACCTTAGAAATTTGAGTTACCAAGAAACACTTGCAGGAATTAGCAATATTTTATTGTATTATTTTAGTGTATCCAGATGACTTCTAAGAGTCAACGATGTGAATCGTTTAAAGTACCTACTGTCTTTTCCTGAATTCATTCATTCAGGAGGAGGGAAAAAAAAACCTCAATGAACTAATCATGTTTGAATAGGGGCTAAATAGTAGTATAGTTACTCTTGAACTTAAACTAAATTCTAAACATATTAAATAATAGATGCTGTAAATGTAAAGGGCATTTTTAATTAATCTTGTTTCTTAGTTACTTTGTATGGTAACAACATACTAATATTTAGTTGTAAGGCATACCAATCAGCATCTCCTAAGTGACAGAAAAAATAGAATTTGGCAAAATATTTATGATTCCTGCATTAGTTCTCAGAATACTGCACTCAGTCAGTTTTGCGTTTAATGATAACATAGGAATTCCATACTACATATGGCAAGGCCACAGCTAGAAGATTACATCCCTTTTTTGGAAGCACATTTCAGAAGTACCTAAAACAACTGGAGCACAGCCAGAGAAAAACAGTGAAATTGGGAAGAAGTTGAGATTATGTGAGCTGCAGACAAGATGCATCCTGTGTCCCCCCCAGTCTACAGATGAGCAGAAAAGGACAGGCTTGAGAACATAAAATACAGCCAGTGGGAAGGGAATAATCTGTACTCTGTGTCAGTGGAGAATATGATAGTTGATAGAACAGAATTGTATTCAGAACAGATTAAAACCAAGATATAGTGTGGGCAGTGGGAACTAATTAGTGGGAATGAAGCAGAACACCAATACCGATTATGTAGTAAGACTGCACTGTGTGTAAGTAACATCTTACTATTACCAAAAGACCTTTAGAGAAGGCTAGACAAATACCTGCCAAGAATGACAATGATGCATCTCTAGCTGGATTAGGGGAAGGAAACTAAATGATCTCTTGAGATCTCTTTCTAAAGCTCTATGAAAGGAAAGGCAATTAATGGACAGCTACGAATTATTTTCACACAAGCCATTTCATCTGCTCTGATAGATGATCACCTCCTTTAAAATAGCAGAATCCACTATACTGAACGCTAATTAGTACTCTTGGGGTTAATCTTAACCCAGAAAAGACTGAATGGACAACAAAGACTTAGCTATTCTTTCCACTGCTGGTAAATTATAGAGCTTATTGTATTCTTTTTATTTGGGGCACTTAAATCTGTAAATGAGGATATTTTTTAAATTAAATTAGTGAAAAGAACGATGTTGAATTAGCAGCCTTGGAAATGGAGTATCTGATGTGATCATGCCTTTTTTACAGAAGTGTAACACACAGGACATGAGTTTAATTTCTCTGGCAATTCAGTTCTAAACAGTGTCACTGAAAAAGATTTTAAATTAAGTCCAAGCACAGAAGAAATATATACCATATTATTTACTGAAAAGCTTCCATATGTCTGAGAACAACAGGACTACACCACAATAGTTCATTACCTGATTATTTAGGAAAATAGTCACATTATATTCCAGCCATGTTTCTTACAAAATTAAGAAGAAACAATAAATTACACATACTTTATGCATTTGAACAGAACAAGCACACGCAGGTACCACCAGGCAACAAGTTCTGTTTTTAAAATTCTGCAAGTTCACTGAAGCCTGAAGTGAATAAATAAAATTAAATGAGAAATGCCTGCATTTTATACTTCAGTTATAGTGTAGTTTCTGTTACAGTATACTTTTTCATTAAAATGCAAAAATACTGAAAGCTTAAATTCTCAATTTTAAGGACTATCCAAAAAATGAGTATAAACTAAATAATATTTTTACTTTCTTTTACATTGATCTGCTTTTACATCATCATACCAGCGACGTGTGTAAATTATTTTAATGCACATCAACTCAATCACATTATGCCAGTAATAAAAAAAACCAAACAAAAAAACACAGAAAAAAACCTACAAAACAAAACTGAGCTTAAAGAGATAATTAAACAATAATTCTGGATTTTGTCACTTTGCCTATTATAACATAGTCTGTTAACACAGTAATCTGAAGGTCAAAAACATTTGTGGTCTGTGTCACAAAAAACCCACAAACACAGTTTCTTTGCTGTACTCAGATGCATCTTATCTCAAGCTCAAACTGTGCATGAACATGATGCACAAGATATATATGTCTTATTTTCATTTTTGAATAGTCTCTATGAAAGTAGTAAGCCTCCTCATCTCAAGCTTAGAATTATTTAAGGAAAAAAAATGCAACAGTGCACTGCCTAATAATTTAGGGTGGGTAAAAGCTTTAGACATGTTACATCGTGTGCAGTACTCTTCAATTAATTGCCATAAAGCTAGTTACTACATAAAGCACCACCTTGTGGCAAAATGAGTACTTATTACATAACCCTTTTTGTGGGCCTTCAAACATCGTGACAATTTCAACAGCTTTCCTGTGTATTTTGCTAAAATCTGAACAAAAAGAAAATTAAAAAATTATCTGCCAATATATTTTTGAAGATTCTCCTCCACACATCCTAGATTTATGAAATTAATGTAATTTCATAAAATGATGTGGTAGGTATTAACTTTTTTCCTGCATCTAGTGCTGTCTCCAGGGGACTGTGAGGAAAACACAACATGTAGTACAGTAAAATAATGGAATAAAAATCTCATGTTAAGTTAAACCATCATTCTACCCCTCAGAGTACTTCAGGCTATAAAATACATGGCAAGAGCTGAATGAATTCTTCACTCTGGCAGCTCAAAACAATCCCATGACAGTATCTTATTTACATTCTCTTTCTAAGCAAATCTCCATCTCAAATAAATCAATCCAGTGACAGGAAATGCAGCACTATGGAAAAATTAGTCTGCATATTCAAATTTCAGTCTTGAAATACATCAGTGGCTGCACACAGTCATGTCACTCCTTTATGTGCACCTCAGTTTGAGCATACATGGAATCAATGCAAAATACAATCTACATAATTTTTCACACCTTTTTTGAATTTGTTGTAAAATAGTAAGTGTCAAGAGAAGTGTGGGGGGGAATCCTTCTGGGCAATGATGCCTCACAAGCCGCAAAAGCAAAAATGTATTTCCTTGCTTTAAACAAAGGACAGAGAGCACATAGTAACAATAGTTACTATCAGGAAGAGGAATAGAGTAATTCATCTCATTAATAGATGAGATCAAGTTATATAAGAGCAAGACTACAGAAAAACAATAAATCTGACACTAGGAACTTCCATAACTTGATTTAAGCAAATTAAGTTTCAATCCCTAAGCATCTGGTTTTAGTCATTTTGTTTATGGGTTCTCATATGTCACACAAAAAAAAATCTTCTCCATTGGCTTTCACATCCACCCTTGCCTTTCTTTTCCATCTCTCTTTCCAGTACCCTGGAAGTTTTCTATCACACAACAGTCTGAGATAAGCAGCCCAGGCTACAAAATCAAGTTTCCCTGAAGAACATAAGCTTTGTTCTTATCTGTCAACTATAGCTATTATCAGAATTTTAATTTTATATCAAATAACCACTATGTCCACCACATAAGAATGAATTAACACATTTCCAAGAGCTGCTTACAAATAAAAAATATTCTAACAGAGCCTATAAGGCTACATAGCAAAGTTTTGCTTTAATACACTATATTCACAAAATAAACATGGGTAGAAGGCTTAAGTACAATGTTGATAGATTGTAGATAGATAGATTGTAGATAGCACAAATGAAAAATATTATTCCAATATGTTTACCACCCTGTATAAGTAACCTGCATATTACTTATTTCCTATGATCAAGAGCAGGATGTAAAATGACATCATACAATATAATTGCATAAATGTAATTGCAAACACTTGAAATTTTTAATTTTAAATTTAAGCAGATATAAAGATTGCCTTCCTCAAAGAAGGAAACAGCATTTCTGCTATAATTTAGATTCTTAAGTATTGGAAATTTTACGTAGGATGGCTGTTACCAAGAATTTCATTATATGATTTGTGCAATGCTAATTTGCACTGGTGCTGCACTGAAAAGAATTGGATATGGGGTGAGCAAGCAGAGAAATGAAGCACAAATAGAGAGGGGAACCTGTAACAGATTTGTAGCAAACCATAAATTATTCTTTCTGTTCATGTGAGTCAAGCCTTCATATAAGCCACAGATGGGATAAAACAATTACAGTGAAATCAAACTGCAATTTAAAGTAATTTCTACAGAGGGAGCCAACAACCCAAGGAATGAATTAACAAAACTGCATTCCAGATGACAGCAGAGTTCTTCCCACTCATCCTTCTCTTTCACTACATATGTTTTCCAAGTATCCTCAGAACATCATCCAGATTCTTATTGCACGTAACTCCCAAGTGTGTAACTGAACTTTAAAAAGTGCTTGATTACAAGTCATCAAAAAAACAGCATCTACAAAATTTATATTGCTTTGGGAGAAGGTGGTAATTTATAAGACTGATCATTCTAAATTATTTATTCGTTAAAAACATTACTTTAGAAGTTTCAATATTTAGCAATTCTAAAATTATTATTTTTTTAACAATTACTATCAGTTCCACAGTAGACATTTTTATTTATGTTTTTATACAAACCTTGACACCAGGAAACAAGCCAGCATGGTAGCTTGATCTAAAAAAATCAGGAGGAAATCTAAAATAAAGCTGTATAAAGATGACAGCCAGTAAGCTTTTACACGAAGCTGGGAATCTTTTCATTGTTGCAGCAGTTTTCCACATTACTCCACTGCTGAGTCATATTCCATATTACATAATAATCCACTCAAATGTAATTTCAAGTAAGGTCTATTATATAAAGTAACTCAACAGCTTTGACAAATGTCTGTGACAGGTTCATGCCCTACTTCAACCATATAAATCATTTATGTTTCCAGCACATGTTGAGTAGGCTGACAAAATATTTAAAACTTACTATTTCTAATACTTCAATATCTCTTTTCCCTCAAAAAACAATCTTCTTCCCTACCTTTTAGGTTTTAGTGGGAACAAGGTAGATAAAAAACAGTGGTATTTTAAAGAGACTACACATCAATGGGACACCATAAACAGAACATACACAGAAGAATTTTTCAGTGTCACTGAAAATAAGCTACACCCTCTAGTGGCATGAAGAACTGTAGCTTGGTGGTGGTATCCAACAGAATTAGACAGTTGCACCCCTTCACATTCCCAGTATTCAGGCCTCTCCCACTGCATTTGACCCATCAATGAGACAAGGCTGCACAATAAGTAGGTTTGGGGTTGAATCCCTTAGCTTTTGCACTTAAGTGACGTACAGGTAGTGATAAACACATGGTACCCCTCCAAATACAATAAAAATCCACTACAATATCCCCATTAAAAAGTTCTGTCCCTTTTTCATCCTCAAGCTTTCTAACATACCCAGACTATTTCTAAACCCCAACTGAAAATTTATCTACTCTTTC
>NW_009953758.1:2603823-2633874 GCF_000747805.2 Chaetura pelagica
ATACAGGCCCAAACAGTTTTACTGTGCCTCCAAGATTCACCCCTTTAATCAATCCTCACCTATATTTAGACACACACACACTCCATTATCTTGGCTAAGCAAAACCAAAACTCACCAAAAAACCTAGATGATACAGATAATTTAAAAATTCATCAGTTACCCAACTAGCTGTTCTCAAGCTTAAGATTCCCTCTCTTTCCTTTGTTCAGTTTCAATCTGAAAAAGTATTCATATAGAAAGTAAGCACCTAAGAATGAAATTATTATGTTCCTCTCAGCAGTCTTGCAGCAGAGTAACACAACTGCCCTATCTTCTACCTGCAACACAAATAGCTGAGAGAAACAAAGTATACACTTATCTTCTTCCTCTTTCTCAGTTCATAGCCTCCACCCCTGTGAAGAGATACATTAAGAAAGCAGAGGTGGCTGTACAAAACAGCTGCCACTTTTCCCACTTTCTCCTTCACCTAACTTTCAAAGAAGTGTTCTGTCATTGCAAAAACTGCTTAAACAAAACTATTCATAAAATTGTACACCCAGCAGTCAAAGCTGTTTTGTAACAAGTATCCTGAAACATTGCTTACAATTTAATGGTATCACTAACCACCAAACAATGCTTTTAGGACTCACAATTAATATATTTTAGTTGCCTAATTCATACAAGCTAGTCAAGCTACTAAGATTTTGCACTACAGCCCATGTTTTTCTAAAAGAGAATATTACTAAAACACCCCAACACCTCTCCCTACACTACACAGTTAAAATGGCCTCTTTATTGCACACTGGGTAAACAAACTGTTTCTACTTTAATATCAAGACAACTCAGATCCTCACCCCATTGCTTGCTGCACCTGGCTTATATTTATTCTCCTCAAAAACTTTTTATGTGGAATCCAGTAAAAAAAAAAATCCATCTAGGCAACACCACATGTGCACGTGCATACAAAATCTATGCTTGGTTAAAATGACGTTCAGTTGAAATCATTCAGCCCAATTCTGAGAAAAAAAAACCAAGCAACTCTTATTAAAAGACTGGACAGAGGGTCAGAAGATATATTAACATTCTGCTCAGAGTTTGTATTCATTTATTGCTCTCAGAAAGGGAAAAAATGCAACATTAAGGCCTCACCAGCCTTATTACGTCCAACTTTCCCCAGCCGTCTTGCAGGATACAAATCTTATTTTCCTCTCCTCAAAACTACAGGAAATTACTTGGGTGGGAGGAGGTGGGAAATATCCCCAGGACACCTCTTCAGCCACAAAGGCATGCTAACATCGTAAACTCCAGTGCAAAATGAAGAAAATATCTTTACCCCATCTTTGTTATTCTCACTGCAGAATAATAAACTTGCCAGTGAAACATACATGGTTGCTCATGTGATTCACAACAAGATTGGCATGCTTGGCTTGATCATCAGTCATGGTGGTTTCAATTATTCTGTTTATTTTACATTAAAACAGGCTAAGGAGCCTGCAAGCATTCCACTCCCTGGCTGAGCTGCAGGACAGTGACCTCCACCTTTTGTGCATTCAGGAGTTGACTGGGGCTGGGAGGCGGGGGAGGAGGGTAAATATTTCCAGCTGAATTATGAACACTATGTATATATGCACTGACTTAAAACTTTAGTATTGACAAATTCCTTTAAGATAAAAATGTATACACTAATAAAAAAAACAAAACACAACATTTATAAGGCTACTACTGTGAAAGTAAATTGGAAGCAGGAAAAAAAAAAAAAGGCATCTTTCATACCTTAGCTCTTAAACTCAAAGTACAATGCCATGCCTGTAAAACAACCCCAGTCTGTCTTAGTGTCTGAACTTCTCTCTAGATAACTACAATTCAAGGACAATAGGATCTAGCCAAGTCAGTGTGTAGCTGGCCCAATTACCTTTGGAGATAAGGCATTTATTACTTAACAAAATCTACATTTTTATGATGAACAGCTACAAAAAAAGAGATCTCTAGGAAACTCAGTGACATCTGAGAGTCAGAAATAATTGTGATACTACTAAATGAATGCCAAAAGAAGTCTTCCTTACCAGGTAAGTCAATAGAAAAGCTGCTAACATTTCAAAGACTGGAAGAATTGCATTTTAAGCAAGGTGATTTTGGCACTGAACAGAAATACAGAAGAGTCTAACTTTGTATTTGGCTTAAAAACATTAGGAAAGGTTTCAGGAGAACACCTTAGTTACAAGGGCACTGAACTTAAGAATAAGTTTATTACCAAATCAGGAAGCATTACCCTAGTGCCAAGTTGTCTTGCACCATGCCCAAGAATTTCTTTTAAATATAAAAGCCCAAATATCAGAAAAGCATAGCTAAGTATCTAACAACTCATCTGTAAGTTAAATCAGAGAAGGACTTGAAGGACTAGAAGTGCTCTGAAGTTCAACACTGCTTTATATGTTCTGCACCATACAGTTAACATGGTTCAAGAAGAAGAGCACAGAGCACATTAGAAAAGTTTCAAAAGTCTCTCCATGAAACAAGTGTTTCTCCCTGGTCAGACATCCACCAACATTTAAGCTTCTAAAGTCAATAGCAAAACCACATTCAAACTTTCTCATTATAACCAACGGCATATAAATCATGTTGTAGTGGAACTGAAGCAACTGTAGTGGTAACAACAACAACAAAAATCTAAGAAGGGTATCTGTGGCAGCCGACTGATGTAAAACTTGAGCTTTACTAAATTTTCTTTAATTAAAGGAGCTCAACCGTCCACTTAAGAAGTGACTATGCTGTGAAAAAATATCAGTAACTAATATTCAACTAAGTAATATGCAACGTACGTTAAATAAAAAGCTCAAACAGTATTTTAGTGTGTTTAAACTAGTTCAAAATAAATATCTCACATCAAAAGGTTCAGTTTAATCAGTATCTATTGTGCAAATAAAGCTTGTGTACATAGTACAACTAGTACTGTCCAAAATAGACCTGTATGTCATTTAACTTGTGTTTAACCCCTTAACATGCTAGTACTGTTATTATTTCTAGCTTATATCTTTTTTAAATGGTCTAACATATTTAATGGGTTAATCGTAATTATGTTGTCCACAAGTGCTCTACATAAAACAAATCTACTGATCAAAGGCAACTGCTATATCCTGTCTTTTGCCTGGAGCTCAAGCAGTTTTAAAGTCATAGGCAAGTTAAATGCTTTTTTCCATCCTCTGAAAGAACACAGAAATTTTATTTGGCTAGTAATTCAATCACTAAGGTTTTTAACAAATGATTATTTTTCAAAAGGAATTAAAACTTTGTTACCAGAATACATTTTTACTGTTTGAAATTTATGACCTTACTGAGAAAAATCCAAACTTTAACAAGGGAAAACCTCTACAGTTGTATATATTAATTCATATGAAGCAGTTAGCTCATCTTAAACATGAATAAACTGCTTCTAGTCTTTTGGGAGTACTACAAGAAATAATGCAAAATAACACTAGTGTAATAATGAAAACAGACAATGATGTGCAAGAGCCAAAAGTTTGAAATATAAATGAAGTTTTACTTGTATGTTAGCAGGCAGATGCACACAAAAGGGACAAAATTCCCCACTATTTTTACCCTGAAATAAAGAAATGTGAAAGTCATCCTAAAAATCTCTATCTTCTTTGGATATACAACTTCTAGATAAATATTCCAGTAGTCATCATGGAGAAGACAAGCAATAAAATTATGCAGGGAGTGACAAGTGAAGCATTTTCTACAGTCTTTCATACCAACTACCTATCTTTAAACAAACAAATAAAAACACAGTTAGATAATACAGATTTGAGGGATAGCAAAGATGACATTCACATTGTAGGTTTTTCAGGCAGCTTATGGAGAACTATGAATGACTGGGGCAAGAAGAAAATTGGTCTTCATGCACTGCATGTAGCTATTCAGCCAGTTGTAAACGAAGTTCTGAAATAAAAAATATTACACTATTGACTTCATGTAACCTGTATGCTTACACATACAAGCAAGACAGACTGTTCCAGTTGTGCTATCTTTTACTTAGCTAGTACTTTTCTCCCATTTAATATTGTAACCCTTGATTGAGCTAATCAGTCACTATCAAAAGAATACTGTGTACTGTCAAGACCCCTCCACTTTCAAAACATGTTTACAGTTCAAAAGTCAGTAACTTGGAGAACCTCAGTATCTATTTAAACATCTACCATAACTGGAGAGAAAAGGAAAACAAAGAAACACAGAAAACCACAAAAACCACAAATGTTTCAAAACCAGGCACACAAACTCAAGATCCCCCCTCCCACATAACTGGATAATATGCAGACAATACCTACCAGTCTTTATACTTCACCTTTTCCAAAAAGATAGATATACACACATGCCTATGCACAGTACCCAGTATTCTCTTTCAACTCAGTTGTAGAACTTTTGTATTTCAGTACATAGTGTCCCAAAATAATTTTTTAAAATTTATTTAGATGAAGATAATCTAAAATCAGAATAAATTTGAACTTCAGTTTTCTTTTTTTTAGGCATGTCTTTAATGAAGGATCA
The DNA here is from genome assembly GCF_000747805.2 of Chaetura pelagica. Taxonomy (NCBI): domain Eukaryota; kingdom Metazoa; phylum Chordata; class Aves; order Apodiformes; family Apodidae; genus Chaetura; species Chaetura pelagica. The sequence continues at coordinate 2,608,348 of NW_009953758.1, forward strand.
AAGTAACTGAATATACTGTCACTGCAATGTTTGCCTGTACTTCCTATAGCTTAACAAATGAAGAATTCAACAAAGGATCTTTTTTTTTTTTTCCCCAGGAAGAAGAGTTTTTAGGCTTCAAAATCAGATTAGCCAAAAGAAGTAAAATTTCAATATAACTGACAGGGCCCTGGCAACTCTTAAATACATTCCTCAACACAGTCCAACTCTTTTGAGGATGGTTATCTGCGAAGGTGAGAATGGCCATGATATCACATGAGGAGGCAAAGTAAAATAATGAGTCAACACTGAACCTGAAAAAAATAATCTTCCTTTTAATTTCTACCAGATCCAAACATTCCAGTTCTATACAAACATTTCAGTTCTATACAAACATAATGCAGGCAGGCAGTAGTTGTTAGTTTAACCATTGACACACATAAAACATCAACTAGGATGAACACAGAGACATTTAAATTGCATGTGTACCAACTGCAGTTAAGAAAATTTAATTAGTGAAAAAAAATATTCCTTTAAATTATTAGTTTTCAGACAAGTTCTATAATTTACAGCAGGTAATACTAAAAAACACAAGGTATTTACGAAAACACAAATTTTTTGCTTCAGATCTTTAGTAATAAGGTATGTATATACATAGAATAGTCAATACATAAAGCATGCATGTTTATCACCATAAAACAACTTACAGTTCTTTGTGCTTGTCCTCTGCCAAGATTTGGTCATTTGGCTTCAGCCCATACCTTGAAAAAAAAAAGTTATCAAAAAATTTATTACATCTTTATTAAGGTAAACATCATACAAAACTTCTGCTTTATATCACAGCTTCAAATTGTATCAGATATTTTGGCTTGTTATATATGCAAAACCATTGCATTTCATAATAAACTGCACATTGATCTTATAATTTGTACCTGAACAAATATGACAGTAAGGAAAAGAGAACTTCAACACTGAAATTGGCTATACCATTTCTCCATGTGTCATATAGAACTATTATAATCAGTACAAAAAACATTCTATAGGAAAAAAAAAAAATATTTTAGCAAGCCTATTTAGGAAAACTTCTGCAATCCATACAGGCATCATCTGATGCAAGCAAGAGCTTGAGATAAAGAACCTTTCCTTGCTGGCTTAATCTAATAGGCAATATAGTGGAATAGGTTGCCTACACTGTCTGAATGAGAGGGAAGAAGGAATCCAGCACAGGGTACTACTAGTCACACTGCAGGCTGCACTGTCATTCACTTTCTGCCTCAGAGCAAAAGCTTTTGCCATCTCAAAATATTCCTCAATTATAACTGTTACGATTTTCAGCAGGGTTTGTTTTTTTGTTTTGCTTTTATTTGTTGCTGATTGGTTTGTAAGACAGTATTACATAATTTAAGCAGCTAAAAGTCAAGTGTCCATTTGATAATTCTGCAAACAGCTAACTGCTCACACTTCAGAAGGTTTCCACTGTCCCTCTGCCCTCTGTTTTGTTCCTTGCTCCAGTCAACTGCAGAACCATGAACTATTCCTAAGGAAAGACTCCGGTCACCAACCAATTACAACCAAACTCTCTTGCAAATTAACTTTTATTTCAAATAAACAGATAAAATTTATGTTCTCTTTTCCTTACAGCATTTTCTGATGATACCTTCTGAAACTTTCTCAGCATCGATTTAAAATGCAAGCATTAACCCCAGCCACATTCTCAAGCTCACTAGTGCTGCATTCAAAAATACATGACAGTGACTGACTGACCCATTCTTCTTGTTTACATATGCAGAGACTGCCTCAGGTTATTTGCTGTAGTATCACACTGACTTACATCTATCCATCCACTTTGCTGCTAAATCCTTCATGGAGCCACTTCTAATATAGTGAGGTCCATCCATATTCTCCTTCTAAACACAGTTTTATTTTGACTTTTTTAGCAAGCAGACTGTAACACACTGTGCAGTAACACATTCAGGTCACTTGGTTTAACTGCTAAGTCTTCTTAATAGCTGGCCATCCTGTCAGTCTCTAAGCCTCAAATTTTAACTGTTGTGGTCATTTATTTCCAAATCAATGCTTTCTCTAGTGAACAGTACCAGGCTCTTTGTCTTTAAAGAAAAAGGCTTTAGCCAACTACCAGTCTTTTCATAATGCTGCTACACCTACCTGATATATCCATTTATCATTCCTTAATAAGCATTTTATTGATAGCAAATATTTGCATGTCACAGAAAAAGCAAAGAGCTGCCAGGAATTCTAAAAGGAACATCTGCGTCAAAGGACACTAACTCTACTTACACAAATCGCAATCTTACTTAAAAGGAAATCAGATCATTTGTTAAAACAATCTTCACTAAAAATAACAGTACATGTTTTTCTCTGCCCAGAAACCAGACAATTTCAGCTAGAACTTATCTTATCTTGTCTTATCTGCTGAAGATATAGAAATATTACATAAACTTGAGCTTTTTAAAGCTTTCAGATTCCTTGTTACTTCACTTATTTTTTTAAAACCATCATTCAACTCCTACAGTTAGCTAGGGGAAAAAATCCAAAGAAAACCCTTCACTACTTACTCAAACTAGTCAGTCAGATTCAAAAGAAGCCATGTAACATAATGGGAATGCTTTGTAACAGAAGTGTGAATTTCGCCTCGACTATGTTATTGACATACCACAGAGGGGTGCCAGAGGGACACAGTTTCTACCCCTGAGGTTTGCAGAATGCTTCCTGTGGTGAACCTTGGCTTACCAAATCTCTTTTGCCACCACCCCCTCCTTTCACTACAAAAGCCAAATTTTTCAAATATATTTCCTTGACCCCAAAGATACTCCTTTAACAAGTTGCTATCAAAGCAATTTTCCCACAAAGGGACATGTTTGCAGAGTTCCAACTTTTAACAGTACTTTATGCATTAAGACAGGATGCATATTATATTTCATACGCAGCTGCTGAGGTATTCCATAAATTTCAGTGTGCAACAGTGAGCAGCTTACATATTACTTCCCAACATGTGTTTAGTAGGCAAGATTGAAAAGCACCAGTTGGCTCTTCCTAACTGATGAAGGTTAGATTTGGGAGAATTTCTCTAAAAAGCCCTTGAAGAGCCAAGAATACTAAATGCAAAATTGAAGCTAAAGATATGTAGTTGAAAAATGTTACATAAGTTAGAACATTTAAAACCATTTAAGTTACCAGAACAACATACTGTACACATATTACACATTTAAACACCTGGTATTAAACTAGCAAGTAGAAGACAAGGAAGCATGCTATGGAAACAGGCAAAGGAACTGAATGGACCACAACTTCAGTTTGCTGTATTTTCTGCCCTCTATCTTCTCAACTGTCTATCCTAGCATATTAAATAGTTATTATTCTCTTAAATTGTCCAGTACCTAAGAACAAAAATATGCCAGGTATAGAGCAACATTGCAGGTAAGTGCCAAAACAAACTTCAGTGCATTTAAAAATTAGATTATTAAACATTTTACTATGTCCTTCACAGATATTTAACCTGCTGGAAAAGCAGCCAATGTTCAAAGCCACTTCCTTCAAAATGGCAGCTGCAGACAAACATGAAGATAGACAGAGAACATGTCCCAGCTGCAGCAATTATCACACTGCACAGCTGCATATTTTCACAGAACTGGTGCAGCTGCTTGCCTAGATACGCACCCCAGCCTGTGAGCATGGCAGCTGATGGCTTCTTACAGTCTGATAGATGATCCTACCTCCAGCAAAGACTCCACTTATAGAAGACAGCAGCTTTCTCCCCAGCTCAGTTCCTTACACAGTTTAAGCCACAAAAGTCTTGGTCTAACCTATAGATGTAATTGTATTACAGTCATTCCAGCACACCCTATTCTGATCAAAGCTTGAGTGACCTAGCTGCAGATAGGAGGTAACAGAAATCATTATTATTCTATCATCCATCTTCTAATGGCAGTTTAAGTGAGAAATTTCACACTGCTTTATTCTCTTCACTGCTGAGATTATTTTTTTTTTAAACAGCATTTTTTCCAACCTGGTTGCAAAAAGGTGTGTTTAGGCATTTAATTTACAAGGACAAGTGAGCAAGTTAATCCTCCTACATTTCATCAAGAAACAAAGGCTCAACTCTTAATTCACACTCCGGAGAAGCATCACTCTGGCCTTCAACTACAAAGGGGCCCAGAAACACAGGATATCTAAATTAGCTGATGTGAGTGCCTCCCAAACTAACTCCAGAACTTCAGAACATTCACAAACTGGGGATATATTTCAATAAGAAAATCTTGAAATAATTTAATTGTAATTATCAAGGATGTTTTCAAATTCCTAAGACAAAGCTTTCCTGGAACTCGATTTCGTCATTTGTTTACTGTAACCAATAACTCTACCAAAACTCAGATCTGAACTTGCTATTTTCTCCCTTCCTAATTATGTTTTCAGAACCAAATTTCATGTACATGCAGATATGCTCTTAATACCAAGCTTAGCCTCCTAAAACATGAACTACAAATTCACAACTACATTAATCTTAAATGTTTTCCTTTTCCACAAGCCTGAAAAGAAAGTAGCACAGACCCAGACTAAAAAATTATTGCAGGCATTCTAAGGACAGACACTATGAAGAAACAGAATGGTGTTAAGGAAATTTGGCTATATGTATAGCTAAATACACTCTAAAAATAAAGCCAAGGTCACTTGCAAGAGTTTTACTGTTCATAAAAGCAGAGGTACAACTCTGACCAACACATTCTACTTAGTTATGGTGCTATAAAAAAAAAGAAAAAGGCAGCATACTCTTCTCTTGCATATTTATAATCTCAACCACAGTTTTTGCAGAAATGTAACATTTTTCTTAAATGTCTGATTTTCTTTTTTTAAGCATACAAGAACTTGTATATTCAGCTCTGAATTGTCCAATGTGTTTTAAAGACCCTTCTGAAATGGTAATCTTACAATTCAACCCTTTTTTTTAAATTTCCCAACTCCTAAAATGACAAAGAATGAAAATTAATGTGCTTGGACTGTAGTCATCATTTTTACAATAATGCTCTTAATGGGACTAACAGCCATAAGGCACGGTTCCTGTAAGCAGCATCCAATTTGACAGAGCCTTAACCAAATTAAAAAGAAAAAACAGCCTATGCTAAGTACTGGTGAAAAACTCCAAATGAACATCAAGTTCAGATCTGCTCTATGAACAGGAGTTTCCTGAAAAACTGGTAAAACTGACCTGTCCTGAGGCTCAAAATCAAAACTGGTGATGAGCAAACAGGTTTCAAATGGCAACAGGCCTTCATAGCTTCAAAAGTAATTTATTTTTCAAAATTTTTAATTTGAATCCACCAAAGCAAAAACTTAAATAGAATCAATAGCTAAAAACTGAACAGATAACAAACTAAAAATCAGCACAGACTTCCATCCTGCTGCTTTGGCCAGAAGAGCCAAGAAAAAAATCTCCACTGTGCAGACTTGACAGAAAAAAGAGGTATGCAAAACTGTATACATATCAGTTATATTTTCATAAATAATTTCAAGACAACTTGTGAGGAACAAGATGTTACAGATAAAAAAAATTTATTGCATTATCCACCAATGTGAATAGTCAGCATAAAAAAAAAAGATTTAAACTATTTCAGTAATACAAAGTTGCAATCATAAAGCACCCCAGAAAGCCCCAAACAGGTATCTAAATACGTATCTGTGCAACTCAGCTCAGCAGGGTTTGCCATACAAACGAACACGAACTTTTTGCAACAGTACAGGGCACTGCTACCCCTTAAGTGCATTTCGGCTTAGCTTACTGTACTTCACCTGCTTTGCTGCAGTTACTTTTATAAGTATTTCCCAGATTGATTAAAAATTGTATGAATGCATGAAAGGATAGATTTCCAACACATTCTTTGAACTTTGCAGAAAAGTCTTTAAAAAAAGTAAGAGTGCAATTTCTCTGTCAGACCTAAAGTACATTGATTGTATTAACTGGACATAACAAGCAGAATATATGCTATACTAGAATATGCTTCATCAAGAAAAGACCTTTTTAAGACAGAGATCTGTAGAAGCATTTTTTTATAAATTTTCAACGAGCACATTGAGAAACCTTAAAGACTCGAGTATAGTCTTCGTGTAGTTCACATTAATCTAAAGAAGTTTCCAGAAGAATGATTCAGCAATTATGTTGCTTCAGCTTTCAAGTGATGTTAAAGCTACTTTCACTGTTCTAAAAAAAGAAATACAGCCCTTTGTCTGTTGTTTTTTCTAAATTATTAATCTGGTAAAAACTAGGACAACCAGCCTGTGGGACACTGATGCTCATATGTCCCTTTTCAGACTGTATTGACTGCTTGCTACCACACACAGCTAACACATCCCCAAAAATTTTTCAGGTCAGAAATACAGCCATGTGTGAACCTGCTGACAGTGCATCTTCATAAGCATTTATAGACCAATGGACACAAAGCCCAACAGAAGCACCCAAAATATTTCTAACACATCAGATTTATGGGGCATGGGTATGGAAGGTCAGCCTGTATCTCAACTGTCATCTGCAATTTATCAGACAGAACCAGCAATGCTTCAATAACTGCTAACTCCATTTATTCTGACTTGAAGTATACAAAGATCAAAATGCAGTAAGTGAACTGCTTTTCTTACAGTAGTAAAATGTAACTTAATGCAAGGCCATATTTCTGCATTTTTGACAAGGCTAAAGTTGCTTCAAAATTCCAGTTACATCTAATATTGCCTTACTCTTTTGATTACCTTAGTAAAATTTTTCATGTACACAAATACAGAGTCTAAGTACCATGACTTGTGTTTGTTTGGATCATTACTTTAAGCTTGCTATATCAGATTCTAGGGGCTGTGCATTTTCTAAAACAAGACAAAAACAAAAAACCGCAACCCAGACCACACCTCATGTATAAATTCAGCGGACAATTTAAACACTGAACAGATACAACTAGCTAAACCAAAAGTAATGTTTAATGTAACTGGCATATATATACCCTAGTCTAAAATTTTTTTTTAAGATTTTTTCCCCCATTGAGAAAAAACACCAAAACCAAACAGTAAAGAGCTTTGATTCATATCCTGAAAGTCTCAATCTCTTGCCTGACTTGCACTGGTTTTATTCTGCCAATTTAATACATTTTCTTTTCTTTTCTTTTTTTTCTGTAAACTCCTCTGTTGCCTTGCTGTAGTCTCCCAGCTTCACCATCTGGAAGGTACCACACTCCCCATGCCCTGAAACAGGGCAACTGGTCCCATCTAACTTCACATTCTTTCCCAGCCACAAATTGACAGCAAAACAGGGAACACTTGTACAGTAATTTCTGGTTTTAGTGACAGCTGCTCGTCATTCACTGATACTCTAGGATGACCCTACACAGGTTAGGCAATTTTAGAAAAAAATTGTACTGAGTAGATACTGCTTTGCTGCCAAATATGAAATGCAAGTCCAGAATCTCTTCCATGAAAAACAGAAATATTAAAGAGGGCTTGTATGGTAACAATACAATCCAAAAGAAGACCTGCTTCCAGAACAATCTAAGTCCACTTATACCAATAAAAGAAGAAACTGCCTAACAGACTTTTCAGATATAAATTTAGGAAAGCATTAGGGCTGTGATACAATGCACATTTCACATGGACTTTAACATGGATCAGCCCTAGACTCAACACTATGTGACACATTTCTGAGTGATCCACACTTCAGTACAGTAGCTACTGACAAAATCCATAGATGACAGCAGGCTGGCAAGGGTATGTAATGACAACAGAACATTCTAGCAGAAAGTAAGTTTAAGACGTTCAAACACAGAAACTTCAAAATACAGACAGACACATAGTCAAGTAGGTAAATAAAAAGAATAAAAATATGGGCAGGGCATCACATGGAGTAGTAACTTGGAGAGGGAGGAAACCAGGTGTCATAATCTGCAACTAACTCAACCTGAGTTTCCAACTCATGTAAAAAATTGAAGACACTAACATACTAGTTCAACATAAGAAACAGGAAAGCAAAAATGATTTTAAAAAAACCTGAAAAATTAGCAAAATTCAACAGAGTGAGCATTCAGCCTCACTAATTATTTCATCCCCTTCCACTTTTAAACAGAAAAACATGTAGCTAAAACATTTACCTTGGAAAGAACCGTAGATAGGTGTAAACCACATACTACTGGTAATGGGAAGGAGACATGAAAAAATAGCAACAGAAAGTTAAGATACTTCTACCTGAAGAATGTTGAAAATAAATTACTACGTAGTTACCAATGACAAAGAATCAAGTGCAGCTAAAAAGAAAGAGCACATAGCATTGTCCTGGCAAAGAATTACACTGCTTAACAACACAAAAGCATCTGCTTAAGGAAAAGTGTAAGTACAACTCAAACCACAGATCCTAGTAATTTCATTTGTAAAAAAAAAAAAAAATCAGACTTTAAACACTACTACTGGAATAGAAGTGTCAGGGCTGAGAGAATGAAGTACCATATTCAAGAACCAATGGAGGAATTTCTGATGTTTTCTAAAAGTTTGTGTGTGCTAGTATAACTGAGCTCCTACTTGGCTGCAACACATCCTATACAAAACACTGTTTTTCAGAAAAAATCCTTGACATTTCTGGGGGAAAGGAATCCTGAAATATTAATTTTTTACCACTATACTTATTATAAACATGAAAGATTAATTACAATTTCAGCACAGAATTAACTTCAAATTATACTCCTGAAATCTAAAAGAAAAAAGAAATACAGTTATTCATGTCATAAATTTTGTTTCCCCAATTTACTGCACAGATACGAACACTTCTTTAAACATAAGCATCATTATTGTGATTTTTGTGTTTGGTTTTCCTGTGGCTTTTGTTTGTTTTTTTCCTCTGCTGATCATTATTTTCCTACATAGTTTTCTAAATTATTCAGACTTCCCACTGATAGTATGGTGGAAAAAAAGAACTTTAATCAGCTATTAATATGGTAAGACAGATTTAAAAAGCTTTGAAATTTAAGTCAAAACAGTAATAGGTTTAAATGATTAAAAGAGATTAAGAAACCCAGCAAAGTTCAAAGCCTGTTAATCACCAGACTGCAGAAAACTATGATCATAGAACAGGGTCAGCCCTATCACTCTGGACTTGAGCATATATTAGTGGCCTTGCCCCAACAGTTTTCTTAACCATAGTGCGCTAAAAATTTAAGACTTCTAAACATATCCAGTATATAGCTAAAGAAAAACTTGGAGGCTTCAGTAAGATTTTTTGTAATATCTGACTGCAAGCACCTTTTAAAAAGCTATACACAGTTCGCACATTTTTTTGAAATTAGTACTTAATTATCTGCTCATTACAGTGGTAGCAATATACTTGATTGACCTTTAGTAATTTCATCAAGGAAAAAATATTAATTCGATTTGTGTAAAACTGATCTCTAACATATTCTTTAAATATTATTGCTTTGAGCCATCAATATTTAAACTATTTACTTAGTCATACCAGCCATTTTGCATTGTTTCTGTTCTGAAATACCTACTAACCACAATCCTAATACATCCCAGGATGCCACTGGCCCGCTTGGCCACAGGGGCACACTGCTGGCTCATGGTCATACTTCTGTCCACTAGGACTCCACAGTCCCTCTCCCCTATGCTGCTTTCCAAGAAGTCAGTCCTCAACTCAGTATTATCACTTTCAGATTTATTGTTCAGATAACTTATACCAGTTCTACAATGGATCCTGTCAGCAATAGTACTGAAAATACCCATATATCTCACTGCTGCATAAGTTCTGCTTTGAGAAGGAAATGGTAACAAGGGGAAGACAGTAGTGTGGCTGCAAACATGAGCCTGAGATACGCCTGCACAGATTTACAGATTATTTTAACACTTTTGTCCAAATTAAGCCTCTTCATATGCTATATATGAACTGCACTGCCAGCTACTCAACCGCTTCTTCATGATTGAAAACAAATCCTTCATCATTTCCTCTAACCAGAAGGCAGACTTGTAAAACAATGTGCTTCAAATGTCAGGATCAAGTTCTACTTCTGCTATAAAATACAGGTTAATACTTTGGACAGACTAACAAAGGCAGTAACATGAATAAAACTACAGTGTTAGATTCCATCAGCATGCAATACATTTCATAAATTAATTACAATTTTGTCCCCATACTCAATCTGTCCTGTCTTTATCTCTAAAAAGGAAAGTACAAAAACAGGATTTCTAAAATGTAATTATTTTAATGTGTCTAGTACAAAAACAAACAAAAAATGCCAGCCACATCAATAAAATCAATTAAGACACAGCAAAACACAATTATTCTCCAGTAAAGAGCTCATAAACCACAAAGTCAGCCCAGAATGTTACTTTCAAGCAATAAAATCCTCCAAAAGGATTATACTGGAAGTGCTGAGGCTGTATTTAAACTTGATTTGTGTGAAATACTCTATTGTCTTAGAAATGCTAAGAATTTACCTTTTCATCGTTCAGGGGACACAGAGAAAAAGACTGGTGTATCATATTTAATGCAAAATGCACTGCTCCATTTAGGAATCATAAGGAAACTAACAGGGAGTCTTCCATACCAGTTAAAACTTCTTCTTTATTAAAAATACATATATTTTAAGATATATTCCATTTTTCTGTTACATAACCTTATGGATGTCTTTGTGACAGGCTAAAGTATCAGTTCCATACTATTATTGCAACTCAAATTAGTCTCTGCCTAAAAGCTAGATCTCTTTCATCATCTGTCTTTGCATCTGAGCACTCGTTATAGGACAGCTGACTTTACAGACACTTAAACAGAGAATTGTCAGGGAGTTCATGTGTCTTAATTTGCCTTCTCTAAAAGTGATTTTTAACACTGACAAGAGCAAACAGCTAGCTAGAGACAAGTGTTGCAGCTGCTGTGTAATTCCACACATGCTGAAAGAACTTATCCAAGCCACTGAAGACATTAGCTTTATTGGAAAAAAAGTAGCATATGGAAACTGGCAGAGAATGTTTCTTTACTGCACTGAAATTTATTTCATCCTAAAAAAGGAAGGAGCAATACCAAGATGAAAATTCAGGGAAGATCTCCTAAGAGAGAAACTCCTTGCTTTGCTGCCACTAGAGGATGAGACATAGGACAACAGCAATTACTGCTTTAGGGAAGAACTGTGCCACAGTTTGGCTCAGGATCTGCGATTAAACCAGAGACAACAATGCTCTCAATCCCCTCCCCCTCCTACCCAGGTAGGGAAGGAGAGAGAGAATAAGAGGGAGACTCTCTGGATTGAAAACTAAACTACACAGCTTTCATTAAACACTAATGATAAAAGAAAATATGTACAACTATATAAAAATGTGTTCAGGAATGTGCAAACCCCTAGCGCCTCCCTACACCCCCAGCAACTCCCACAGCACTGTCCTTCGCTGTGAACAGTCTGAAAAGCCCCAGAGCTGCAGAAGGGAGCGGCAGAGCAGACGGCAGCTTAGGGTAGAGTAATGAGGGTCGAAGGATGCACAGCCCAGTGGTCAACAGTGATGGATAGACAGAGTCCTCCCTGGATGCCATCCATGGACAGAAAAGAAGGGAAGAAGACGAAAGTAGTTGTCTTCCATGACTTCTGACCTTCCTCTGAGCTTACATAGATGTATGTAATGGAATATCTCCGGCCAATTTTGCTGTCTGACTAATTCAGCCTCCTACAGGGTGGGTCACAGATCTCCCAGTAGTGCCTGACCCAGCAGAGTAAACATGCGACCTCAGAGTCCCGGCAATAACATAAAAATTCCCTTGTTACCAGTCCTAGCTGCTACTAGCTAAAAGAGAGCTTATTGAAGGGAGAAAAAAAAAAAGAGAAAAAAAAAACATTCAGTAAAAGGAAAAGTGGCTTAATCCTAGCTCAAACCAGGACAAACTGTTCCTCCCTTTCACCTCTAGTCATAGCCACTGATTGTATCTTAACCTTCTACCCACAGCAGCAGCTGCAACATCAAACCCAGACATCCAAGGATCTGGCAGAGGAAAAAGGGACTGAGGTACTTGGACAGTTCCTGTAATCTACAACCCAAAAGAGCTTCCTGATTTGGCTGCTGTAAGAGTTTTGTCCCAGGGCTACTTGTAGAAAAAGGTGTTCAGAGCAATTATAATTTTGTGAGTCAGCAAAAACTTGAAATTCAAAATATCTTCCTACGTTGTGAAGTTGCCAGGCTTCTTTTCCTAACTTTTTACTCTAATTTTCATCTAAAATTTGAAATATCCTGCTTTTGAAAACAAGTCAGCCACACCTCAAGTGTTTTTAGGTAAAACAGGAAATTGTAGTTGGTGCTTTCAAAAAAATAACATGCAAGCAATTACCAAAGCAACTTTAATTTAGTATTTGAATGGGGGAATATGTTGATATAACTCTACAGTTTGCCATAGCTCATATATGCTAGGTAGCCATGCCCTAGTACAAAAATTGCTAAAGAAAGAAGTCCAGGATTTTATACAAGCTAAATTTTGCAAAGGTGGCAAGATGAATTTTTGTGGTGGTTTTTTTTTTCCTTAAGTAAAGAAGATAGCTCATGTGATTTCCCAGTCCAAGCTTCTGGAATTACAACCTAGTTTAAAAGTACTACAGATATCAACATTGAAATCGTATGTTATCAAGATACACATCCAAAACAATTAACAGATGCATTCTGCTTAGTACTTAAGTTGTTATTTAGTACTGCTGTACCTAACATCAAAAGCACAACTAAAAGCCAAACTAGCTTCAATGAAATGCAAAAATGAAATCACACCAATAAAATTTGGTGGAAGGTCTTCCATCTCTTTTTCACATAGCAGCTCTACAAAAAGTTTCGAAAGACACATGAGATTGCAGAACACTCTGCCTCTTCTACTGGAAGGCCAAGGAAATATAAATACTAGAAAATAAAATATTTACACTGTAACTGTAGTTCTTGCAAGAGAACAGATATATTATGCTAGCTTGAAGCCACATAAGAGATACTGGGATTGAAACATCTGCATCACCATGTACCATTTTTAGTTTTCTATTAACTTTATGTTAGTTAACAGTAGTTGAGACTGTGTCCCACCTTTACTTCGAGGGGTAAGACACTGAATTTGGTCATAGTTTTGATTCTTGTGAAAGAAGATGACTGCACACTTCCTGACGAGAGTGATAGCATAATTGTACAATTAGCTTTATTGCCTATCTTCCTACTGGCAGGAAGACCATGTTGCCTAAAAAAAAATAAGAATCAACCACAACACTAAAAACATAGCCTCAACAATACAAGGATTGAAAACATGTCCATGGTAACATTTGTATTTCTTTAACTTCTTGCTAATGTTCACTTGTTACAGCTTCTTGTATTAGGGAGTTGTATGCTTCCCTTTATGCTTTACCATGTGTGTCTCTAATTAAGCTTCTGTTGAACAATCTCTTCTGTTGTCACCTTACAACAAGGGAAAAAATGCAAGAAAAAAATAAACTCTTGTAGCAAGCTGGACAAATAACCACCCAGAATTGTTTAGCCACAGCACCCTAGTCTTCATCTGATAAAATGACAGACATAAACCTATAAGTTTAAACTAGAACTAAAAATGAAGACAATTTGTACGTTAAAATGAATTTCATAGAATCATAGAATCTTAGGGGCTGGAAGGGACCTCGAGAGATCATCTAGTCCAACCCCCCTGCCAGAGCAGGGTCACCTAGAGTACATCACACAGGAACGCATCCAGGTGGGTTTTGAATGTCTCCAGTGAAGGAGACTCCACAACCTCCCTGGGCAGCCTGTTCCAGTGCTCTGTCACTCTCACAGTAAAATAATTTTTTCGGATATTCACCTTGAACCTCCTATGCTCCAATTTGCACCCATTACCCCTTGTCCTATCACTGGTCATCACTGAGAAAAGCCTAACTCTGTCCCCCTGACACTCACCCCTTACATATTTGTAAACATTGATGAGGTCACCCCTCAGTCTCCTTTTCTCCAAGCTAAAGAGACCCAGCTCCCTCAGCCTTTCCTCAGCAGGGAGATGTTCCACTCCCTTAATCATCTTTGTGGCTCTGCGCTGGACTCTTTCAAGCACTTCCCTGTCCTTCTTGAACTGAGGGGCCCAGAACTGGACACAATACTCCAGATGTGGCCTCACCAATGCAGAATAAAGGGGGAGGAGAACCTCTCTTGACCGACTAACCACACCCTTTCTAATTCGTGCAGCTTGTAAACACAAAGGTTTTCTGAGTGCAATTTTGAGTTTTCCTGAAAGATGTAGCAGTTTGTAGCATTTAACACAAGTCAAAATAAGAATCTAATGGCATAGCAGGACATACAGCACAAACATTTACACCAGTGACTAATGAATTCATCATTGAATCTCATTATAATAATGAAAATAAAAACCTACACAAAACACTTTCACCGAAATATTCTATTTCCTATTAAATGTGGGGAATCAAGAATTTGTGAAATGAAAAATCTTGGTCCCCAGCTCTGCTTTGAATCTGATCTTATCAGGGAACTGCAGGCTTCATGACATCCTGAAGTCTAAAACGTAGACCTTGTCTCCAGTAACTTGGAATATTGATGGTTCCACCCTGACAAAAATAAACCAGCATTCAAACAGCTGGTTTCTCTTTCTCCAGCCCCTGACTAAAGAAAAACAAGAACACCAGTAATTAAGAGGAAGACAGGCTGCCTCCACCCTCTCCCTGTGGTTACAGCAGACACGATAGGTCCAACACTCCAGAAAGGAACAGAACAAGATGAGACAGCATACAGAGGAGGCCTGCACGGGTTTATGTGTCACAAAGTAGAAGCACAGTATCAGAGATCAACAGCAGCAGAAGCACCTCATAGCTGAGGTTACAGTTAGCAGGAAGACTAATGTGGTATTTGTACATTGTATAGGGACAGCAAGTTACTAAAAACAAGTGTAAAACATAGTATCTAATTTCAATGGAAGGACAGAATCCTTCTCATCTTAATACACATACCTTGGGAAGAAAAGCTATTAAGATTGCAAATTGCCCAACCTGAATGCAGCAAAACCAATCAAGTACTAATGAGCATTATAATTTACTTAAATATCTACTTTTTAAATAACTAAAGTTTTTTTAAAAGCTGAAGGTACTCCAACCACTTCAAAAATGCTATCACTAAAAAGCTGTCTTTAAAGAAAAAAAAAAAATGGGACTGTGACAAACAATTGCTAATTTTTTCTGAACTTTTCTGTTCTTCAATTCACTAGTGATCCAATTTTTTCACTATATTACCACAATAACTAGAAAAAAACTCTATCCTTTCATATGCTGTTGGAAATTTTGGCTTAGGGAGGTAGGATGGGAATGGAAAACAAAATTAAAATTGCATCTTATCACCCTGCAATCAAAAAGAATGCCTAAAACCATACCCAGAACATTAATGTAAATTTTTATCTACAGTATCCTAAATAAAAATCAATCCTGTAATTGTGCAATAAGAAAAAGCTAAGATTAAAAGTTTTCTGTGCCACCTCCAAAGACTATCTGGTTTGGATTGACTTCAGTTCTCTGCTGAGAGACCCAGCTTCTTCCATCAATGACATATTCAGCAAGGGCCCTTTCATTTAATATTATTGCCTAGTTAAAAGCAAACTCACTTAATACATAGAGCTCTTTAGAGCTTCTTGTATGCATTGAGGAGTCAAAGGGAACCCAGTATTTCATCATTTGCCTTGTAATACAACTCCCAAAGTTTTGTTAACCAAATTTTTAGTTGGGAGTGAAGGGAAAACGCAGATAAGGTGTATGTGTGTCTGCCACGTGTCTCCAGGTTATTCTAAAGAAAACAATTAAACCAAGAAATAGACATATTCTATTGGCATGTATTAAATTAGCAGGTTTTCTGAAGAAATGGAATACTAAAAAAGGAAGTTTGTGATTTGCAATTTGTTACTACTGAAGTATTTAAGAAAGTGAACACACACAATAAAGGTAAGAGATAACAAGGAGTGGAGTATTTCCTATTCATGAACACATTACATCTTATTTTACAGGTAACAAGTTACAAGCTCTTCTATATTCATTGCTCAAGCTCAGTATACCTGAAAAAATCTAAGCTACTCATGCAGAACTTTGTCCTTTCATAGGATAAATAGTCTCTTCCAAATGGAGCTTAACTAAAATCTTTCACTTGTTTAAATTACACATTTAGCTAAACACACTAAGAGAAATTATCAGGCTTGTAGAAGGCTCTAATTATGTCGACAGGAATGATACCAAATCTATAGGTACATTAGCACCACAAGGATCTTTTTAGGGCAGCTACCATTACCTAAGTTTCTGTAAGCAAACACTTAAGTTTTTTATAACTTCTCAGTAGTCAAATGATGCAATTTGTCTCAGCAGTTTCAACAATGTTCTATGGTCATACCCGGGGATGAGCTACAGATGCAACTCAAAACCCAAGATAATAGAGAACCATAAGATGTTCAGCTTCTCTGCCAAACCAGCCAATGTAGCTGATATTTTCAGCAGTGATCTTTCACAAGGATAATTGAAACAATGGCAGATTATATAGCAAACTATCTTAAAGAGAAAAAAAAAAAGGGTAAATTTTCAGGTATAATGACTTTGAAAATTATTACTATGTACTTTACATACATTCAGCACTGTGCAGACATATAACACAATTCCCAACTCAAAACAATGAAAAAACCCACTAACCTGTCCTAGAGGGTTGATGAAGAATACAAAGTCCAAGTAAACACAAAAATTAAATTGAAAAGTCTGCAAGTTTTTTCTCCCAGATAAATATGGCAGCAATATCTGTATCTGCACCTTGTGTACTCTTTGATCCTGCAACCTCCTAGTACAGATAACCATTTGTCTTTCTGTCTTCAAGCTCACTCCAGCATGTGTTTTTGGGAAAGGGATTGTTTTGCATTAAAAACTTAAGACTGTGTTGAAACCTGAGTTTGGTGAGCAAAGAAAGGATCACTTCTGACTTCACTGACAGTATGCATTGATTAATCTTGCAACATCAAGTCCTTTATTCTGACCCAAGGTATTTACTCTCAAAATCGGTTATACAAAAGAGAAGGATAAACTAACAGAAACACTGATAAAGTTAATATATAAAATAATTATGGGTGTTTACATTTAAACTCTCCTTATTTCACTAAGCTGCCTTCTCAAGTAAGGACCCAGGTGGCCCTATTTCCCTATTAAACATGGCCATGCAGCTGAACAGGTGAGAGACAGACTGCAGAGTTACTCAATCACTGCCAAGATACCAAGAGCTGACAATACGTAGCTAGCAACAGATGCACATCTTCTTTGACCAGAAAAATCAGATACTAGGCTGGTGTAATTGAAAACTTTTAAATGCTTCACAGTCCTGAAATACCTATGTTATTGCACCTCCCTGCAGTATTTGGGTAGATTACCTTATTCTAGCAGTTGTTCTACAGTTAGGTTTGCTATTTAATCTTTCTTCATGAGCTGAGGAAGCATGGGAACTTACTCCCATTTCAGGGTGTATTGCAAAAGGTAGTTGGACTTAAGAGTAGGAACGTGTTTGTATGTAGTTAAATGGACTACTATGCATACACTCATAAACAGGGAGCTAGAAATGAAAATCAGGTAGTGTGGAAGAGCTAGACAAGCTTCTCAGGTTTCAGGTTATTACCAGAGCTATCACACTATCCACAGGTCCCCCGTGAAACTTGTTGGAGGACTGCTTATTGCTTTAAATAAAGCAATACTCCACAAAGGCATTTTGGCAGTAAAGAATTGCTCACAGAGCAAATGCTGTTCCAGGAACTAGTTTGGCTTGACTGACAGGACTCTAATTTGAGTACAGAAGACTTCCAATTTTTAAATTAAATTTAATTTAATTATGCAGAGCATATCAGATGCAGTGAAAAGCACAACACACTCTTGCAGGATTTCACTGCTGCAACATAGATCCCACCACCTCTTTTACAACAGCCATTTGTAAGGATTAGTTGGGGAATATTGCTGGGTTGGGGGTGAAGGCATTATTTATGTTCAGAGAATGGTTTTCAAGTTATTTCAATAGAGACATAAGGCATAGAATTACATCAGGATAATTTATTTTCTCAGCAATCAAGTCTATGTCTTGAGTATTCTAAGTTCCAGATGTTTTTGAGATTGATATGCTCCATTACATTCTTGCCTTTTGCCTCCAGCTTATAATATTCAGGCTCTCACTTAAACACACCTTTAGATACAACCTGAGTGATAAAACAGTTGCAAAAAACAAATTATTGCTTTTAAAAGCTTCAGAACAAAATACTGTGGCTCACAGTACACATTCACAAATAAAAACTCTGTGCCTCTTCTTTACTGGGTGATGTGAAATGTATTCTTGTCTCAGCATTCCTATTAATAACTACAAGAGCAACTAAAGAAAAAATTATTAACAGTTTAAAAATTAAATAAAAAACCGAGCAGTCTGAAACATGAAATGGAACTGATCACTTGCAAGCAAGAGAAACAAAGGCAATAACTCGAAGAAAGTGAGTTCGTGCAGAAGGATTTAAAAGAGCAACTATACTTTACATCCCTTAAAAAGACACATCTCTCTCGATCAGATAATAAGTTTAATGCCAACAGCAATACACAAACAGCAATTCAGTGATATGGTTATATGAATGATAGCACAACAACTAGACTTAAGCAAGACAACAAACCACATGGTAAGAAGTGGTCCTGTTGTCGACTGATAAAACTGAATATTAAAAAAGAAGGCACCCTTGCACAGCTTTTCTTGGTGTATTACAGAAATGGCTTATTTGGTCGAAAGTCATCACTGAAGAAAGAAGAATGCTATAATAGAACATCTAAAGTAACACAAAGTATTCACACTACCTCTTACCTAAATCTGACTGACATTGATGACTGCTTCCAATTAAAGGCCAGCAAAGATAGCATGAAGAGACTAAATAATTGCTAGAAAACAATAAGTAGCAAAACCACACGAAAACACTGATGTTTTTCTATTTACCACCACTGTTTCATACGCCTAGAACAATCAAATAACTGATACAATGTTGGCTTCCTTCAGCATAAGGCCAGAATCCCACAGAGATCTGCACAAACTTTGCATTACACAAGCAGATGGTCCTGCATTTTTTCATAGGCATCATTCTGGAAACAAAACTGACATTATAAGATTAAAAATCAAGACTTACTTGTCAAGGAAGTCCTTGTCCACAACTGCACAGATATCAAGCAGAGGATTTCCCATTCCAAACAGGACATTTTCACTGTAAGAGAATCAATTATTTTAAGTTAGCTTAGCATTAGTTTATTGTTCCTAGTGTAATACACTAAAGACTTTTTTTGATAGAATAAAAGTTTTTCTTGAATACAGCTAAGGAACAAAAGATACACATTTTGCCCAGTATGGCAGTCACATGGAGACCTGGCATATAGGCAGAGTCAAATTTGAGTGAAGAACCATCCTACACAATTTTTTTTTATCAAGATACAGACTGCAAGTAGTCAAGAACATACAAAGGTATATACTCTGTTAAGCTGTCATTGACTCAGAGCAGCTCTTGTATGAATACAGGCTGAAGGAACTGGGGCTGTTCAGCCTGGAGAAGAAAAGGCTTCACGCAGTCCTCACAGCAGCTCTCCAGCACCTGAAAGGGGCCTACAGGAAAGCTGGGGAGAGACTTCTTACAACTGCATGTAGTGATAGGACAAAAGGGAATGGACCAAAACTGGAAGAGGGGAGATTTAGGTTAGACATTAGGAGGAAATGCTTTAGTCTGAGGGTGGTGAGACACTGGAACAGGTTGCCCAGGGAAGCTGTTGAAGTTGTAAATGTTCAAGACCAGCTCAGATGGAGCTCTGAGCAATCTGATCTACTGGGAGGTGTCTAGGGGGGTTGGAACTAGATGCTCTTCAGGGTCTCTTGCAACTCAAACTATTCCATGATTCTATGATAAAGAATCAATGCTACATGCTACACTGTGTAGTCTAAAAGGAATGCACGCAGAATGCATGTAATACCAGATTTTAGACAGGGGGAGTATCAGACAAGGTTAATGAAATTCCACTGAGCAGACTTAGTTGCTGAGTTTACTCTGCTACCAACCAACAATTAACAATTTAAGCCTGTTTTAACAAATTGAAATTAAGACATACTGGATTATTCCGCATTGTCAGTGACCTTGAACAGTGTAGCTGTCTACAATGTATGTACTTTTTAAATAATGTGAAATTCATTACCGTGACTTTGGCCACACAGAAACAAGACATCAGAGAGACTGTAAACAGCTGAGAGAGATAGCTTTAACCTTTTTTTAGATTAATTCAGAAACTATGTGTTACATTTTCCTGAATAGCATGTACTTGGGTGATAATGTAGTAATACCAAAGGATTAGGTACACAGTCTAATGTCAAGTAGGAGCAAAGGCAGCTGTTCTCAAAGACTACACAGAACTATATCCAAACCCATCACATTCCTTGCTGAGCTAACACCTGCTGCCTGCAAATGACAAGGCAAACCCTTCATCTAGCCACCTTCAGTATAACCACCAAATACATCTCCCTCTTGAGTAACAAGTATTTGCAGAGAACACATATTCCCTGTCTCTCCATCCCCCAAAAAGTAATACTGCCGTTGGATCCAACATCTATCTGCAGTTTATCCAAAGCTGCAGAAATGTGTTGGCTGAGTCTCAAAGAAAGTGAGTTTTCAACTCTTGTGGCCCATTTAGAACAAGGTAAATGTTTTAAAAGACTCAACATCTACCTACTAAATGACAGATACTTGATTCCTACCCAACAGCTTAAGAAAAAAATACATACAAGAAGCAGAAACCAAATTATACAGAACATTCCCATTAATTGTGTCCAGAGGTTGCAAACTCCTTCTCTTACTTCCTCTCACAACTGCTATGAAAAGACCTTAGCTGACAAATATTTGTCTAATACGCAGCTCACTCCTGAGATAGGTAACATCTGCTTACTAAAAATCTGTAAGACTCACTAAATACTTCTCTCAGCATGGAAAGAAGTATTGATTGTTCTAAGTAGCATAATCAAATTAATTCTAGCAAGAAGAAATTAAGAGGGAGAGATATGACAATTAAGACAAGGACAGAGGGGATTGCAGCTGGAGCCCCAAGACAGGATGTTCTCCCCTTTTTAAAAAACGTGTTCCATCAGTAGTATTACAGGACTAAGAACAAACCAGAATTTTAAGCATTGAATGCAGATTTGTCCTGAACTGTAAGCTCCTGTACTTGATGCTTAACTAATTCTAACATTCTGCGAAATTCTACACATCAACAATTTTACACTTACCCTTAAGAAAAAAATAATCATATAATGGATAATTTCTATATAAGACAAGTATCAGCACTTACATGTGCTGCCAGGAAAACCTCAAAAACTCTTGTAAATACAGCTGATATGTTAAGGTCACTATCTCTGGAGAAGTTACTTTTTTCAAGTGAAAAGTAAAATAGGAGTTACCAAACATTTAACAGGCTGCAGAACATACTGGTCAATATACCTGAAGCAACAGAAGAGCAGCTTTGTACTGGTTTAGGATCCAAAGCAGCTCTATTGAGCAAATTATGTGCATATAAACTGCTAATATGCCAACAGCAGCAGAACTACCACTTTCAGTTTAATATAATCCAGGCAGCTCTTTAAATTGCATAGAACAAGTCCTTTTCCATCCCCAAACCTTCCTTCTACCACAGTACTTTATGATAATTCCCATTTAAGTATTCCAGAGGCTGTATAGTATGATGTCATCTGGGAAGGAAAATATTAAAGCCAAGGGTAGCTACACTAGGCTAGTAAGCATAGGTTCAGAAACATTCACCTGAAACTTCTGGGCAAAGCCTCCCCAATTTCAGTATAGTTATTTCGCACAAACATAGGATAGTAAAACCTGACAACTTTTCAAACATATAGAACTTTAAGTACCTTAACCGCTTGATTTCTATGAAGAAAAGAGGTACACAGGTTGATAACAGCTTATTTTTGCAAATACATGAGCCAATATATACTAATTACTAGCCTTGTGTTTCAAATTACATGTATTTCTACATTTTCAGTTGTTTCAGCTAGATGTTTGAATTAACCAAATCCCAAGGAACTAGAACTTCCGTGCTTAAATCTAGATATTAACATTTCATCATCATAAAGGGAAAAAAAGGGGGAGAAAAAAGTCCACACACTTAATTTTTTACTGGAGACTGAAGTTGTGTCATTCCTTGCCTTACAGTGTGTTTGGTAAAAACACCTTTTTGGCCAAAACAGGAAGATACTAAACTATCTCCTTCCAAATCAGAAGCTTTAAAAATTCAACAGGTTTTAGTAGACATTTAAGATGACCACTGTGATCAGCATTTTCTGATACAACCTTTGTGAACCACAATCTGGAAAGGCTACTGTTTTAAGTGAAATACTTGGCTGTGTAAATCTTTAGCCCATTCAACCTGATTGGCTAACATTGGCTACATCTCAGTGCAGTGCAAATCACCCTTGCCTTATCGAGGGTCTGGAAAGTATCTGCACTGTTACACTACCGCATTTTTTGTGGTACCACATAAGATACAGCAGTTTCTTCACTACAGTTTGTGTCTTTGTAAAAATATGAATTTAAAAAAAAAAAAAAAAAAGCCCTCCAACAACATATACTCCATAAAGCCACATATTGTAAAAGCATAAAATTAAACATAATATTTAGGATCCTGGAGAATGCTAAGTTTACTAGCATCTGGAGGAAGAAACAAAGATATTAAATGGCTACATCCTCACCAAGTTTAACACTTTCAGTAGCACATGTGAACCTTACTGGCCTGTGTGTGCTGTTCAGTCACACTGGACACCCACTTTGGTTACAATTACACAAATAATTTCTAACCAACTGGACATAAAATATAGCAGCAACAGCTTCCTGAAAGGTAAGATTTCACAATACATGGGTTATTTAAGAAATACACCTCTGCAACAGACACAGAACAAACACTTAAGAATTCCACAGTCTGCTCGACTCTCTCCAGTCCCTTCTGTTGCACAGGATTCTTGGTATCTAATCATTTGTGAAGGCTGTTCGTGCTTAACTCGATTAAACTATTGCAAAAAAAAAAAAACATTTGGCCCAGTGCTTTAAGAAACAACTGACAGCTCCTCCACCCACACTAAATAAAGGCATATAATTGACCATACACAGCCAGTGGATGTGTATGTATACATATGCATACACATACAGAGTACATATATACCTGTACAGTGTAAATATATTTTTAAAACCTAAACCAAGAATAATGTTAATACAAACATAAAACTTGTTTGGTCACAGAAATACAGTGTCATCTAAAAGGCAAAACTATAGGAAAAAAAGGCAACTTTCTTTATAGAAAGCTTGGATGTACACCATATCTGCATTTCAACCTCTCAACAACAATTTAAGAGTTTGTCATTTTAACTCTGAACTAGATTAAGAGTTAGCTGCAATTTAAGTTCAATCAATGTAATTAATTAAATATTAATAAATTTTCACCTGCTAATTACAGTATTTTGTTTGGAAATTGGCAAGATCATTGGTTTTTCACAAATAGCCAGTGTTTCACATATTACTCTTATCACAAGTTTCAGAAGTAATGAAGTGAAACCAAACTGAATGAACCAAAACAAAAAACTCCCTTATCGGTACTGAGCTACCCTTCAATCACTTTTTACAAGGGAACAAAATTAACCATAACGAACCCACCTGGCAACCTGTACCCAATATTATGGTTGTACTTTACTAATGCTCTACTGTAACAGGTTTGTTTTTTTTAAATATGCTCCCACATCAAGTTGGCTGCTAAACATTAGCAGTATGGTATCTAACTATCACACAAAATTGTTATTAACCCATGCTGTTGTGCACTACAGTGGAAGAAAATAATAAAAATATCAGTGGAAATATATTATTAGTTACTGGCACAGAAACAGAGGAATATTTTGGGCCTTTGGATAACAGCATGTCTTGCTTTAAATAAAAAAGATGTCCCATTTTTTCTTTAAAAAAAAATCTCCTGTTTTTTCTGCCACAAAAATAATCTCATCTATTTAATAGTAAAGGAAGCTAAGTTGAAAAAAATTAGCTTTTTTATTGCTGTATAACAGTCTCATACTGCCCTGTACTTGTAAAGTACACTCAATATTTAACTAAGGCATTTTATAGTCAGAAAGCTTTCATACAACATGATTAAGACACCCATGTGTCCCAATTGCATAACAGCCTTGACTTCCATTCACTAATATAATGGTTTCCAAAGATCTAAAAAGTTAATACTCCTATAGGGTTTGATTATGGCCTCGAAAGTAAGGCAAATCAAGGCAAGTTCTAAGTTTGTTCTCAGCATATAATTTTCAGTCACAAAGGAAAACAGTCAAACCCCATAAATACAAGACTTAAGTGTAAGAAAAAAAAATTACTTTTATTTAAAAGAGCAGTATGACCAGACTCATAGCATTTGTAAGAGCTATGAACTCTTGACTAAAAACATCCTTCTCCCATCACAGTTATGTACACAACATAAATATAACTAAGATTACATTACTGTTAACCACAGCTTTTCTGACACTAGAAGTACATCACAACTATTTACAGCATGATTCCAGAGTTCAGACAATTTCCCTTGCATCACAATCAGTTTAGCATACAGATCTTAAATATACCAGTAGCCTTTGGGACTGCTCACATGCTTTCCTTACTTAGATCTGAAGTAAAGGTAGGTATACGGCTAAGAAGTTAGATGTTAATATACAGACTTATAGAAATATCTTCAGTGAAGATTTCATTCATTATGAAACTTTTATAGTCTCCTGGAGTGGCACACTCACAGGTTCCCACTTAGAAGCCAAGCTTCAAGCCTTGGCCTTATGTAAGCAAGGCTGCCGCAGGTTAAAAAAGCTGTTCCACTACCACCCAGCTCCTTACGCAGCTGCACTAACTCCACAAGCTCCAACAGTGAAATACTACTGCAATCTCAAAGAGTTACCGTCTGTAGGTCAGAGACAGTGTGAAATCTGATACATTGAGTTGTGAGAGTGGAGAGAAGAGGTGGGAGTCGCCTTGAATGACCATTGGACTTGGAGCCTGCAATTCTAGGTATTTCTTCAGCAACTGAAGGACTGATCAAAATAACTACACGGTGAAGGCTGCCAGTTCACTTCACAAGACCACCTCATCTTAAGATGAAGTGTTCTAGGAAGCGAAACTGGCCATAGCAACTCCTTTCACTCTTTGTCACTCTTTAGTTATCGCAGACAAACTGACACCACCACATTTCCAATAGACCGCTCAGAGTCTATTCTATCATTATTACCCTGTTTCTCATTATTTGCGGTTCATTTAAAATTAGGTCCCAGTCACGACAGGCTACAGCGATGTTGTAGGCTTCCAACGGGGGTGCCAGAGCCCCACGACACACCCTCCCTCTCACCCCCACGGCGAGACCGCGCCGCACAAAGCGGCCGCCCGCGCTCCGGCGCTACCTGTGATAGCGGCACCGCCGCAGAGACCCCCGGGCC
>NW_009953758.1:2634564-2642601 GCF_000747805.2 Chaetura pelagica
TGGCCGCCATGTTTGTTGCGGGCAGAGAGTAGGCGCCTCCCCCGCACCCCCTCCGCCTGTCACCTCCCTCCCCCACTCCGAGGAGGCACAGCTGGTCACCAGTGTCAACTGAAAAAATGCTTAATCAAGGCAGCGAAGAGATGCGGAGTTCTAGCCCTGCTGCCCACATTAAAGATGGCCAGAGCAGCGCCCGGCACCGCTGTCCCGCAGCTGTCACAGGGCGCTGGGAACTGCCGTGCTCAGAGGAGCTCCCAACCGCCCCGGCCGGGGCTGCTTCCCCGGGGCGGTGCCCCCGCTCCCGCCGCGGCCACGGGACCTCTCCTTCTCCCCGGCCGCTGCTCCCGGCACGCGGTTTTTATACACTCAAGAACGCGTTTTCACTCTTTTTATTTGTGTGCTGGGTCAGACCTCAAGGCTGCCGCAGGTGACCCTCCATGAAGCCTCCGTCCGCCGCCGGGCAGCGGCCCCCGCCCCAGGGAACACCGGTGCCTGCGCAGCCGTGCGGATGCGGGCTCTCGCTTGAGTACCAGGGCAACGCCTAGCTTATCCGCGGGTTGCTGGCAGCCACCTGTGCGAGGCAGCTACCGGACGTGACTCTGTCTGTTCAACCTGCCAGAGGGCAAGAGTGGAGGCACGGATGAGATGTGGGCCCGTTTGGCACTGTTTGTAAAGAAAGGGCAGCCCTTCGTTGCCTAACCTCTTTCTCATGTGCCCGACATCCAACAGCACCGCCATATGATCAAGGAAAAGCATCGGTAAAGCCATGTTCCTGTTTTTGCTCTTCCTACCCGCTTGCACTGTATTTGGCTGCCAAAGTTACTGCTATTCCGTGCAGATTTGGCACTTACTATGTTAACTTACCAGCACCAGAAACAATGAATCATGAAACTGATGTCAGAAGAGGTTGTTTTTGCCACGTTGTTCTAGTAAGTACTGCTGTGTCACCCCTAATTGAATAAATAAACGTTACAACCTCCTAATCGTGTGGTTATTATTAGCCTTAGCTTCCCTACCACCTACAAGACTGTAATATTGTATTTAGAAAAAATTAAAGCCAAACTTTGAAAGTATTTCTGATTCTTGGGTGTCTCGGAAGAGACAATGTCAAACTTTTAGATTTTGATGATGCCCAAAGACCTATAGTGTCACATGAAGATAACAGGAATATTTCTATTCAATACCCCATATAGGACAAATTTCCTAGGTTCTCTAAACTGGACACTCAAGAATTAATCACCACTTTAAAAATTCTCATTATTGAAGTGTGTCAGCCGTCTTGAAAAGTCAAACTAATTGGAGTGGGAAATGCATCCATCCTCTTACTGTTGCAACACACAGTACAACAGGTCCCCAAATAATAATGAAGGATTCTGACCTCTAACAAGAAGTAAATACTATATTTGGATATATAATGATCATGCTGAACAATAGATTATTCCTAGTTTAACAGTTTCAGTGACTTTTAGTCAAACCTTGTTTTGTAATTGAAAATGGGAGAAAATCCCATCACAGGCAAATATAACAACAGTTGTAACAACACAGCTTGGTCTTTAAAATACATGGCTGTACCTTAAATAATAAAAACTTTTTTTTTTTTAATGTAGATTTCCTCTTAAAGGATTGTCTGGCTTTAATAAGCACATAGAATGTGTAAAGGAAAACAGATATAATACATTAAGATGATCTATATTTACGGTAATTTGCAACATACAATGGCATATTATGAATATTAAGCTACAGAGTTCAAATGAGGCACCATCAAATGTTTCCTACTTTTTACCAGCTCAGCAAGATAGCACCAAAAGGGCATTCTTATAAAAACTTAAACAGCCTTTCATGAAATGGCAAGTAGGACACAACGCTCAACAGCATTGGTCAATAGCACTTCATAAGCTTCCAACTATTCCCAAGTGCCCAATCATCTTGCTTGTACTCTTACATACCAACAGGTTCCACTGTTGCTGACATCAAGGCATCACCTCCACTAAGGGTTTTTCAGTCATTTGTTGAGGAACTTCTAGACATTCTGACACATAAATGGAGCAAAAAAACCCAGGCTATCTCTGGAAAAATGCCCATTTATTACTTACAGTCATTCATAAATTAATTTTATGATGCTTGTGCCATAAATTCAACTCAAAGTTGCATCACATTATGTGGTAGGTAGCCAACCTGAGTTTGCTCAGCCTCTCTGACATCTTCCAAACTTGCTGTTCTTAACTGGGGCAGCTGGCCTGTGTCCTCACTAGCGTTTTTGCTTCAGAAATCTCTGAGAGAAATATTGCATTAACAGCTTTTGCATCTATAACTACATAATACCTGACAGGGCCTAGCCACAATTCTTGTCAATTGCTTCTGATACTCTACAGTAAGGAGAAAGTCTTCATGACTATGAGGTTCCTCTGTGTATGATGAACAATTATTCCTCAGGTGATTTCACTAAAATGCCTTCTTTCGAGCATAGTATGAATTAAAAATGAACTGTACCCCAACCTGATATAACACCAGGTATGCATGTGAGAACTTTTAAAAGTGCACTTTATTGAAGTAATCCATTAAACAATACATGTTATACATATGTAACTTGTGTAGCCAAGATACGGGCAATCTAGGCCTTTGCTGTGGACTAATGTGTTATGTTTTACACCACAAACATTTGGTATAAACCATCCAGTTTAAAGCACATACAAAAAAAGTTCTCCATTAAGCCTCACATTCAACTCTATTTCTTCAAAGTACATAACTAAGGTTAATCTTAGATAAACTGCCAACTCGTCTACCTTTCAAGACAGAAGGATGATCTTTTACATAATAGCCTCAGCAGACACTGTAAAATAGGACAAGCAGGGAGGAAGTCCACAAATTCTCTTCCAAGAACATCATTTTGCAGAGGTGACGTGCATTTTCCACTAGACCAGTCGTTGTTTTGAAAACTTTTCCACAGAGAGAATTTCATATTTTGCCACATAAAAGAAAGTGTATTTTTACCCTGTATGGATCTACTAGCAAAGCATTACACTGATTTTTTTATGTTATTTTTTTTTATTCCAAAGCATAATTTTACTTATTTCATTGCAACTTCTCATACAGCAGTAAGAGCAAAGGGAAGTCTGTAAGTCTACTGAGTCTTCATCATATTGCAGACAGCTATACTTTTTTTCTATCCTATTCTAGTCAAATGGCCTAGTCCTTGAGACAGTTACAACTTTGTACTGCTGGGTGTACATGGAAAAAAAACAGCAACAATAAAAAATATTTCACTGTAAATGAAACCCCAAGGTAGCATAAAGCCAGCAGGTAGCGTGGGCCAGCTTTGACTATGGCCAAACAATCATTACAGAAATTATTACAATTCAAAATGGAAAAAAAATCCCTTTCCCTTCGCTGAATTCTGAGTAGTACTCGAAAGACTTCCTTCACAGAAAATGTTTTGACATTTATTATATAAATAATATTAGTGTGCAAATTGAAATAATTTCAGAAAAAATTTACAGAAAAAAAAAAAAAAATTAAAAGCCTTGAGAAAGCCTAGTGCTCACATTGTATCCACAAGTTCAATTTACTTTTGTCAGGAAGATAAGGTTTTCCAATACATTGCCAGCAAACACTAATTAATGACCTTTAGATAGCAACCCATTCCCTGCTTCTGAAACGGGTTTTGTGAAATATTTGTGTACCCTGCCTGTGTAAGTAACTACTGAAATTCAGTATCACAACCTTGAATCACAAGCCAAAGTTTTGTTTCAAATATTTCTGCATGAAATACACCTCAGCAACAACCGAGTAAGCCAAGGTCTTGTCCTACAAAAAGCACAATTCACTCTATTGCACTGACACCCTATTCAACTACTCCTACATTCACTCAAGTCTCCTTTGTAGGCATCTTGTCTGTTTACGAGTAATATTAGTAGATTCAATCACACAAGTAATTCTATATAAGCTCCTTCATTAGCTGAGAAAGAAGGAACTCGCAAATCTCAGAAAAATTCACAGGAACTTCAAGATTCATTATGAAATTGGCATATTTGCACTGTCTGCCCTCCCACAGGCCATCATGCATGCAAGCAGCTCTGGGGACAAGACTGGTCCTGTTGACTTCAGGCAGGCAGCACATGAAGTCAGAGGTGTACATTTCTGCAGGTTACCAGCAAAGATTATAATCTCTAAACTATCGTTCTTCGTCAGTATGACTCTTCAGGCCAGGTGTGCTGCAGGCAACACCAGCCATGCTTGTGGTCCAGAGCAGAAAGAGCCTTCCCACGACCTCCTCTCTCCTCAGGTTACATACTCCTTCCCATAAAGCAAGAAATTACTTTAATTAAAAGAATGAAGACACCATAACAAGCTTCTCCAATACAAGAACACAAAACTGTGGAAATATGACACACACTGAGAAATCTCACAGGATTACATCAAAGGGCAGGTGAAGACATGTTCATCTAAACAGTAATTTGAGAGTCACTTATCTGTACAATAGAAACGAGCACCTGAACTGTAAGAGCAAGGTATTTTGCCTACTTCAAGTCATTGCAATTTTTTATTTATTTCTGTCAACAGAACTTTGAAGGGAAGGTTGCTGCTGTTATGCCCTAAATAAAGCAACATTACCAAAGTCTATTGCTAGTGCCTTCAAAAGTATTTGTTTGCCTGCTTTCTACAGGGGTCTAAATCTCCATCTCAAGAAAACATCTATTGCTTTTATTCTTCTGGGAGCAAACTCAGCAAGGTGTTTTGAGTTTTAGATCTTTTTTTGTGCTGAGGCCCTTAAGAGTCCTGACATGGAAAATGTTACCCATATTTACAGATATGAGAAGAGGGAAAGTGAAAAAAGCATAAGTCATGAAGAGAGAAACTGAAATGAATACAAATGGGAGTGAGGTAAAATTTAAATTTTAAAAAAAGGCCAAAAAAAAAGCAGAGATAACAAAAGAGAAAGAAAAATTGTATACTAAATTCTAACTGAAAGCTTTGTCACAGCTAATTCAAAATATTCAGAATCTTCTTTCATTTGTAGAGAGCGAAGGAAGAAATAAACTAAATTAGAAGTCAGCTTATTAAAAAAATTAAAAATGCATTAAATTAGCAATATTTTTACAGTTACCACTATCAAGCTGTCTAAAATCTATTTGAACAGAAATTACAAAGGACTGCTTTTGGTAACAATTACCCACAGTGTGTCTGATAATTTATTCTGAAAAGGAAGAGATGTCTAATACTAACTGAAGAAGAGGAATATTGTACTTTGTACATTTAGTATAAAGTATTTGCCATATTCAATACATAGTCTTCTTGTAGATAAACTGATTTGTCCGAACAGCCAGCCATGTCATGACTATTCAATCAATTCAGCAGCTGCAGAACAGCCAGAAGGCCATAACGCAGCAGCAGAGGATTTCATAAGTTTGTTCATTTTTTGTCTTTGCACCCATGCATATTTCTCTACAGGAATGCACATATAAGCTCAAGCATCAACATTCTTTCATAACTATACCAGTCTGCAGAAGTCTGGCTGTGGTTTTCACAGACTCCCAAGATAAAACCAAACCAAATATAAAAGGACACAAATCCATAGTAATTCTTCTCTAAAGAAATGCCTCACCATGTTTCTAGTAAATTGATGCTACCACACAAGCTGTCTGCAGTTTTGCAAGCCTATTTTCTGTTCAAACAGTGCAGTCTAAAAACACAATGATATTCTATTTCACACAGAAGAGATGCAGTCAGAAGCCTGAAAGAACGTGGCAGGCATTCATGGCCTTGCCTAAAGCCGTTGGTTTTAGCAGGGATTTGAACCCATCAATGAAGACAATGCAAAACCTGCCGCCCAGCAGGGTAATGTCAGCACAACGCATTGCTGAGCTGGGACCGCGAGTTTGGGTCTCGGGCTTTGTGTTCAGCTCATTGGGTGGCAAAAGCCGGTCATCCTGTATTGCTTTCAGACAACTTTAGCTGAACCTGGTCAGCTCTGCCTACCTCATGAGGAAGCAATATTTGCTTTCCTTTGCCTAAGAGGATCAAAAAGGACTTATATATATACACACACATATATATATACACACATATCTGATGATCTATCCTGATGATGCTTTGAGAGAGAAATGGCAAAAAAATATAGGGAAGGTAAATATTTTTTATAGTTGACAAGGTGTGCCTTACATAAAAGAGTATAATTTAAATAACTTACATAATTCTTTATATTAAAATAGTTTTTGTGGTAGCCACAGGAAAGATCCAGGTTCATATTGTCTGGGAGAATGAGTAAGGTAAAAGATAATCCTTGTTGAGTTTCTTAGACATAGTCTTATGAAGAGAAGATTGAAGAATCTCAAATTTAGATGTCGAGAACAAGGAGTTCTCCTCTAATTCTTGGTATAACAAATATGAAGTTATTATCTTCAAAAATTTTCACATTATTGTTCACTTCTTTTCTAACCTGTAGGTGAACGGTTTCCAATAGCCCCGAGCATATGTAGCAGCACTTTCTATTAACTCACAAACACAACGAAGTCAAGGAACCTCAACCATTCTGGGACCTTTTGTACTGGCTTTTAACAGGGGACAAAGTCCCACAGCAGCATTCGGCCAAGCAAACATTCTTGCCACTACGTTCAAACGAGTGCAGAGGTCTGCCAAATGTAATCCAACCACCTCACCAGCTTCGTGAGTCCAAACTGCAACCCACAGCACAAATTAGCTTTGATTACTAGCTAATTATGGCATTTCTCCTTCTATGAAACAAAGCTGGAATCTAGTCTACACTTCATATTGAAATATCTATAAAGAGAATTAGATCACACAAGTTCTAACAACAGTCCTCACGTTTTATCTATCATACCTTACAAAACTATTCTTTTTTGTTTAATCAGCTGTTATCTAAACATGTCCTCCTGGCGTTATAAGGTTATAAATAAACTTTATATTTGTAACTAAGCACTCCAATAATGTTCTCAATTTTTTTTATTTTTCATGTTCAGGCTTTAAACAGGTAATATGCAGCTTCTTCTAATAAGCAGAAACATTGCAATTGCCAGTCTCTTGCCCCACCTTGCATTAAGGCCTATGGAAACAACTGTGGCTTTTTAAATACAACAGAACACTGCAGCCTACCATTTATTTGATTTCAGAGCTCAGCTACATTTTCCTCTTCCACTATCTGCAACTGAGCCTGTCAACTATTATTAGAATTGAAAAGTCAGTCAGCTGCCAAAGGAGCAAGTACCCTGACTTCAACAAATGTAATAGCATTAGTTCTTTCAGTAAGGGCATCAGTACTGAAAGGGGCCATTCTCATCTCAGTACTAAAGTACATCTTCTCTATGCTATCTTTGAGAAAGTTATTAGTTATTGCCAAAGTAATTTTGGAGCTTTGAAACCTTATGTCATTAATCCTCTTCATATACTGAATACTTGGAAGGAGATCAGCTATGTTACAATTATATTCATGTCTGAATAATCTTGAGAAAACAAACCAGAGATGGCACCAACAAACGCTTCACTATAGCTCTCTCAGCACTCATTTTTGACAGCGCTTCCCGCATTGAGAAACCTTTCCTGTTATGACATTTAAAAATAAACGACTTGTTTCTGTGCAGGTCATCAGTCAGTTGGGATTCAGTGATACTACACAGTGATCATGCCAATAAGGAAGTATAACAAAAAGTACAGATTATTTCAATATGAAAACACTGGAAAATATTCCACGTGTCCTGAAGAAAGGTATCTGCTAACGAGAATGTTTAGATGACTAAATTCCTGTCTAAGGAGGACACAGACCCCCTCAAGGGCATTAATGGGGGCTTTCCGATCATATTTTCCAAGATGAAGCGCACGGGGTGACAACCCAGGCTGCATTTCCACATGGGCTGCTGCAGCTGCAGGCAGTACCGCTTCACCCCACGACCCCGTCCCGGGGCTCAGAGGCGCGCTGACACTGAGCGGCCCCGGCACCGCCAGGCTCCCGCACCCCCGTCCCCCCCTGACACCGCTGCCCGGCCGCGGGGCGTCCCGCGGTAGCGCCCCCGGGCAAACGCCGGAGAC
>NW_009953758.1:2643942-2657199 GCF_000747805.2 Chaetura pelagica
GGCCGTCGGAGCTGTGGGTGTGCGGGGTGTCACAGCCTGCCTGCCGTCTGCCCGGGGGTCTCCTCGGGACAGCATCCCAGACCAGCTCCCTGAAATAATAAGCGGTGGAGAGAAGGAGGGAGCACGCACGAGGAGGTCATTTGGGTTAGTGTTTTGGGGAGATGGCCCAGGGCCTGCAGGATGATGCAGGAGCTGCCGTTCAAGGCTAGATGCAAAACCTGCAGCAAAGGCATCTCGGGAGGGGCAGCACCCCGGTCGCCTGGATCTTTCCTCAGCAGCATTGCTGCAAACGTGGTGGTTCCAGTTATGCTGTTATTGCTTAATTAGTAATATCTGAGTGTAAATTTGCATAATACGCAGTGGAAATCAATCCATTCTCATCCATTCCTGTGCGTTGCACACTGCTTCTGCTCTGTTCAGTGTCTAACACGGTAATTGCGTAGAGACCGTGGCTTCTTTCTTTCAGTTCCACTCTACTTTGAAGTAGCAATGTACTTACCACATTATAAGTATGATGAATAATTTGCACCCATTAGAAGTAGATCAAACAGGAGGAATAGCTTCACCATTAAATGTAGCTATTTTCTAAACAACCAGGCAAAAATCATACTTGAATAATGAAAATTTGTGTTCATAAGAGGCAAATTGCAGTATGGGAGAGGAAAAGCTATTTTGCAAGAAAAGCACAAGCAAATTAAATTAAGCATGCAAGAGGTAAAATGAAGGAAACTATGTTTTATGGAAAAACTGACTATGCCAATCACGAGAATGATTCAGCTGGCAATTCCCAGTAGGTTTGAATTGCACATAGCTTCTAATTTATTTTTTTAAAAAAACAAACATCTGAATGGTATTTCACTGTAATTGTATAGGATTTAATCTGTGGTGTGCAGGGTGCTAACTCAAAAATACAAGCCAACCTGGTTTTGAAAAAAAATAATGAGACAAGCAGATTCTTTCCCATCTGTGTACATGAACCTGAAAATTCTTTGCAGATGGCAAGTTAAACTTAAGACCACTCCACGCCCTCTAGTGCTTAATTTTGCTGTCCTTGTCCAGAAATGAAATTTTCTGTTGAGCAAAATAGCTATGCACCAGCTAAGTCCCATTTGCTCTTTCAGACAAAACTCTCCTTACAAGCAGTTCTGCAATCTTAAATAGATTGAGGATTCATGAAGGGGAAATTGAAGTCCTTGAGGCAGAGATGTCTGAACAGCAGGTGACAAGTGGCAGCTTTACTTCATGGCTGTAATAATGGGAAAAAAATTAAGCCTTTTTAGAATGTTAAATTCCTTCCTCTTATCTCCCTTTTATTTCCTCCCAATTTACAGCTTCCCATATGTCTTTCAAAATTCAGTTAATACACAGAAATCTGAAAAGGGAAAATAAATCTTTTTTATGCTTATTCAATATAATGCATGAGAGGCTGCTTTTTAACAGGAAATTCTTAGATGACTCTTAGTATTTTAATGTTAAACTGGGTATTTGGGAGCCTTGTTTTATTTATATAGGATAGGAGAACTAAAGAGTGCTACTCTGCTCTCTCCTCATAGAAGAGAGGTAAAAATTAGCGTATGCCCACCCTTGGACTGGTTGTAGCAGAGTGCAGCAGGGATCCAGTTATACTTGTTGGCTCTGATCTATGATTTCAGTAGTGCATGGGTCTTTGGCCCAGTGTTTGTCCTTTCTGGAACCTTGAGTGCCTCTTAAAATAGAGCCTGTGTAAAAGAGCCGTACAAAATTGGTAGCACTGTCGCTCTGGCTGGTCAGATAGTGAATTAGGAGAGCACAATGGAAAATATCTTTGCAAAGAAATACTGAGACGAAGCTTTTATAATGATCAAACCCTGCTGCCTTAGACATACAGAGTTTCCCATGGTTTGGCTGGAATATGAGCCTAATTATCAGTCCATTCCTGAAAATCCTGTTGACAGTAAATGTGTGACAAGATATTTCCTTTACTTGTGTCCATTTGGTCCCATCTATCTATTTACTACTACTTTCACTGAGTGACTTTCTTAAGTGGTCCCTTAGTAGTCCTAAAGTGGTAGATTTTGATGTAAATTGTGTTAGAAATGTTCCATCTTCATGTAAAAATTTAGTTTTAGCAATGGATTTTTAGTTGTTTTGGTGTAGTTTTTTCTACTTTTTAAGCTTTTACAGTGAAGCTTTCTGTTCTTTCAGGCCCCAAAAGGAACTGCAGTTATTCAGGATCTAATATTGTTCTTTTGGCAAGAGATGGAGCTATCTTGCCAACAATTAGAAGATTTGTGCTGGAACTAAATTGAACAGAGGCACCATGCAAATGTATTATTGGAAAACTCATCAGTCAGTCCATGAAACACTGCACAAATTCTTCTGCAGGCTGTGATTGTTACTCATAAAAGCATGGAGGAAGTTGGAAATCTTGTTACAGATACCAAACACTGATTTAAGACAACTTCAGAGTATTCTCAAAGGACTACTTCCTTTTGAAAACAATTCCAGAAAGTTACTAACAGTATCTTAAAGGAGAGCAAAGATAAATAATTGTATACTGAGTATCTGGGAAGCAAAGTGTTTATTATTTAGTAGGGATGATCTTGCTGATAAAATATGCATTTGAGTAGTTGGACAGACACAAGCACTTCATGGTGTTAAGTTAAAGCTGAGTATGGGAATTTTGCTTGATTAACAGAGATGCACACCAGGAATTTCTTAAGCAGAGTTGCAAAAATGTTTTTTACTTTAATACTTACTTTAACCACTTTGACCAGACACCTAAGCCATGAGCATCTTGTAAATAAAAAGATCAATGACACTTGAGCAGCAGCAATAAGATGTGCTAATAATGATAGGAGTCTCACAAAACCTGTGAAATTACAGAACATTCACATTTTATTAAGATCTGAGACTTCCGGTGTATCAGTTTGAATCACACCTTGTAGTGTTGTATCAGGTTGGTCCAGCCAGTTGTATGTATGTCCAGAGCTGCCATGTTGGCTGTCTGGAAAATGCCATTCAATTATCTAATAGCACTTCTCTTCATTAGGTTTGCCGTTTTAAGATCTGGTGAATAGGGTTGAGGAGGTGGGGTGCAAAGGTTGTCTAGTTTTGCCACATCTGTGGTACATTTGTGACACATCTTGAGTTCATAAGAAAAAAGTAAGGTACCAATCAGCTGATTGTCACAAAAATACTAGCTTTAAAATGGAAATAGAACTGTCTATCCTAGCTTATTTGTTTCTCTAGATTACTTTAAGCATTTGACTACTTCCCATTCACATGTCACTAGAAGTTCATTTGCGCAAATACGTAACAGAGGCTCAGACAGTTTACCCACACTAATCCTTCTACCCTTCAGAGCAGCTATGCCAAATGCAGGAAGCATGGAAGCTGTGGAATACTTTCCCCAGTGATGGTCTCATTTTGAGCCCTTGCACCGTAGTTATATCTAACTCTAAAGGGCATTGCAGAGGTCAGTGATAAATTCCTTGCTTCCTGGTTTTCAGAGCTTTGACTGTAACTCAGCACAGTGTTATAGAAAGGCATCTGGTAACAGTATTTCTGCTTTAGTTATATTTTAGAGTACTTAATTGCATATAAAGACAAGCATGTGCAATGCGTCTTTTTCCCACACTGGCAGCCTTTCCCTTTTGCCAATGAGCTCCACTTTTGTCTTTTGAGCCTGCTGTAACTTCAGTCCAGATGTTTTGTGCTGAAAGATTGAAAAATAGTAGCATTGCAAAATCCAGATTTAGTCAAAAGAAAAGATACAGACTTGGCAACAGTGTATTGAAGACACCTTAGTTAAAACAATTAGTTCTTCTGTGACAACTTCAAATCCTGGTAGGATGGAAATGATTGCAAAGAATCATGTGGAGTTCAGCGTGTCAGAGCAAGGATGAGAAGAAGTTGCAAAACCTCTGTTTAGCAGCCTGTTGCTGCAGTGCCTGTAAGATACCTTCAGTCAGGCAATAGTATGGAAGGCTCTCAGCCTACTGAAAATTAGGTGGAGTGTCTTGCTCTGGACTGAAGATGGAAATAATAATCCATGTGTATCTTTAGTCTGCTTTTTAGGTAGGCCTAAAAGCAGAGAGCTGGGAGACTTCCTTTTGTAATAGTCCTAGACACACAACTTTGGTGTTTTATATAGAGTGGTTTTATGCTGCCATCTCAAGGGGTTGAGTGTGTTGGCTCTGTGCACATGCTCTCACGATTGTTAAAGGTGGTGTGCTTTGATACTGTTACCTTAAACTTTTGAAGTTTGATTCAAGACCTTTTCACTCAAAGTGCTGCAGCCTTTAACATGCTTTGCTGTTTGGCCACAAGTACTTGAGCTATTGGTGTGAGGAATCTTACTGTTACTAGATTGATTTCTTATGTTCAGCATTTTTTAATCTTTTTTTTTCTTTGCAAATCTACTGTTCTGTTGAGGTAGAAGAAGGTAGGCTACTGTGACATTAATTCAGGAATGTGTGAAAGTCTGAAATGAAATCTGGCACTCAAAAATAGAGTATCAGGAAAATCTTCAGTAATGGGAGCACTGTAAGTAATTTTTGTTTAAAATAACTTGCATAAGTTGTTTCTGTTGTAGCACCAGTTGTAAGATACTCAACATGAAATCCATCTTGAATTGGCTCATGCCAATATCTTTACAGTTTTGGATAAATAAAATTAGTCTTGCATGTAATAGATTGATGTCACCACGAGTGTAAAAACTTATTATAGTCAGTGGGAAAACATACAAAATTGGGAAGCATACAAAACTGAGCTGCCCATTGACAGGTAGGGCAGGGTTTGTGCCCATTAATCTGCCTCCTTTGTATTTCACCTGCAAGGAGAGAGCTTCAGTTTTCCAGAGAACTTCAAATCAGCAGCAAATTAGTGTTCTACTAAAATTTGTGAAGGAGGAAAGGAGTATGTGAGGAGTTCTTAAGGGAACTCTTACACTAGAAGCGGAAGAATCAAATATCATGGGAAATCCTGTAATCTTTCTACCCATAAGATAGGGGAGGCAGCTAGGTGGAATTTTACTGCTCAGTTTCCACCAATTCTGTAAATCTGTAATCTGACTAGCATGGTCCCAAGGATCAGTTTGCTGCTCCAGTTCACCACAAGGCCACACAAATGCTCATCAGAATGCAGCTGGTACCTGGGCAGCTTAGGACAGATGAGTAAATAGGGGCAGTGGTCCAGCGCTACTGCTCTTTCTGGCTACTCCTGCCTTCCTTCAATTGCATACCAAATCATGGTCTAATATCCTAGGTGGAACTTAAGGCAAAGAAGAGGCCCTGCTAACACAGTCATTCTATGTGCCAGGAGCTTGCTGCAGGCACAGTAGAATAAAGTGTCTGTAATTACATTGTGATTACACTGTGATTACGTTGGCCTGCTGCATGGCTGTGCATGTTAAAAGTGTATAGTGAGAAATGCAGTCATTTCCCATCAATAGAATCTGTATGAACAAGAACAGCAGGACAACTCCTAGGGCTTAAAAACACTGTTAAAAGCACCTGATGGACTTCGTGTGAGTACTATCTGAAGCAGCCTGCAGTCCAGCATAGCTTCTTCACAGTAGGCTTATTCCTCTGGAATAAGGTCTTATATTTGTTAACAGCTGTGCTATTGTATCCATATTAAAATGTACACAGGACTATTCTAAGCTTTATAGCTGATCACCTTCGTATGTTTGCACTGGCTTGGTGTGGAACAATACTGACATTCAGTGGTTGATTATACTTGCCACTGTTGTGTGACTGTCCAGGAGATTTTGGAGGGTTTTAATGTCCAGTGCTGGCTAAATTCAGAACATGTTCAGTTGAAGTGGATTAAAGAAATTGTTTGAAGGCTCGTTTATAAGAATGCTGTACTCACAGTATTGAAAGTTTGGGGTTTTTTTACCAAATAAATTAGAGATTAATTTGATCCAAGAGAGATATAGTAGAAAGACATAATAGCACTTTGTAGCTTTGTTTCCTTTCACACTCTTAAGCAAATTGGTAATCACAGTTTCCAAACAAACTTCCTCTTATATGTCATATTGGCTTAGTTGGATTTTTCTGTCCACATTTTGACTATTGGTCTTTTTGTGTCTGCCACCAAAAACAGTGTACTCTTAGCAGGAAGTATCTAAGACCTGGCAAGGCCCCATGAAGATGAGCACATTGTTATCATGAATGTGAAGGAGCAGCTGGAGTTTAGAATGTAGAAAGCTGGATCTGGCTCCCTTTCCACATCTGCTAACAGGTAGAGGGAACTAGCATGCTAACTACCTTCTTTAGTAGTCCTTTTTCACCTTCTCTGATGAGCTTTGGAAGACATACTTTTGTTTACTCAACATCTGCAGGGCCAGGTAATTTTTCAGTGTTACAAGTGTGTTGGGAGGTCAGCCTAGAAATCTGGGCAGTTCAGAGTCAGACACAGGAACAAGAGCTCGCTCTGGATGCATCCAAGTGCTTATTCCAGTATTTTGGAATGAGGCTTAATCATGCAGTGTTTGGACTCCTTAAAATCTCCATGGAACTGGGCCAGTTACTTCTAGATATTTCTGTGCTGTCTTCACATTTGTGTACCAGTTAACATTAAAGAAGGAGCAAATTTCATCCACATTTTCTGGCATGATCCTGGCCAAACATCCTAAGATTAATGAAAATTATGATAGGTTTTTGGTATATGCATTTGGCTTCTCTTGGACTTGCTAGACTAGTGGTCTTTCTGTTTCAAGGTGTGGAAGCCCAATAACTGTTCTCTTTCCAATCATGTTTGAATTCCTGCAAAGGCTAAATCAACTTCAATTCAGAGCTGGTAATCTGTGCATTTCTACCATCTGGTTTGCACCAGTTGTAGTACTTTCTGGCAATGTAGCAACTTGCATGAGGAAGCAAATATGACCAGAAACTCCTTTTTTGGGGTCAGTATATGGCTGGACCAGTTTTCTAATACAGATAATTGCAGAGCCACAGGCCTGCTTAAATCAATACCTGGAAGGCAAAACGGATTAATACCTAGTAGAAGGGGCAGCTTCTTCAACTACAAAATAAATGTATGCAGCATCTAAGTACCAGATTAGCTCCACCTTGAGGAACAAGTGCTTGGGTTACAATTTGTTTTATTATCTAAGCCCAAGTTTAAACTTGGACTTTATTTTTATCAGAGGATGGTTACGCTGCAGGGAACCAGAGCATTGTGTCTGTCTCATGTAAAGGCTAAAGAGATAAACAGAAATCTGATATCATTTGTCTCCTTTGTAGATGTGCAGAAAATAGTTTATTCACTTATTTATTCACTAAGTGAACTTATTTCACTTACTGCCTCGTTGAAAGTTGAGAAATAGGCTGGGAATTAGAGTTTTTTTAAAGACGGATAAGCTTCTTGTCCCATGAATAAAATGAAGGATCAGTGGCTGAGGCATGTTATTTGAAAACCTTTAAAGATATAGACAAAGTAATTACATTCCTTATCTGCAACTCATGTTCCCCTTTTTCATAAGTGAGTTACTTTTTAAGTGTAAAATATTGTGTAAACATACTTCACATGTGCCAAGCACATATGAGGCAATTTTATTCATTAAATCAGATTTAAACTTAACCCTTACATGTTCCCAAAAAACGTTTAAGTGAGTGCCAACTCATGAGAGCCAGTTTTTCTTTAAGAAACAAATTACAAATACCAACTAGGGATTAAAGTTGAAATCAAGGGTGCTAGCTTCTTGCTTACATTGTGAAATATGTTAGTGCCTTAATCCACTGTGAAGTATTTTGTATTGGAACATTTCTCTAAATAAAGGAAATGCCATTTAAAGAAAGTAGCAAAGCAGTTTTTTTTCTTAAATTCACCATGTCTGCTAATAAAGAATAAGCATTGTAAGAAAGGAAATCTGGGAGAAGAAATAATATCAGTGTTCATATCCTTTTGTTTATTTTAACTTCTTTGAATGTGTTTCCAACAGAAAATGATCCACAGCCTGTTTCTTATAAACTGTTCTGGTGATATATTCTTGGAGAAGCACTGGAAGAGTGTTGTGAGCCAGTCTGTGTGTGACTATTTCTTTGAAGCTCAGGAGAAAGCAATCGATGTTGAGAATGTGCCTCCTGTCATCTCAACACCGCATCACTACCTCATCAGCATCTATCGGGATAAAATCTTCTTTGTGTCTGTCATACAGACAGAAGTGCCACCACTCTTTGTAATTGAATTTCTGCACCGAGTAGCAGATACTTTCCAGGTCAGTTACCATTAAATAATTTTAAAACTGAAAAAAATTAAAAGAGAGTATTTGTATAAATTTTGTTTATAGAGAGGTAATAAACTCTCCTGTTCAGTATATTTCCTGTTTGCAATTTTTAAGTCAAACACTGGTTTATAAGAATACTAATGGCAATAAGGTATATGTTGTGTATTCAACTGATTTCTAGTTACTAGTGCACATGCACTTAAAGCCAAATCCCACTTTGTAAATACTGTTGGGGTTTTTTTTTCTGTAAGCTTTTGTACTGTTCATGTTATATAGATGAAAAGGAGCACACTGTCATGAACACTCTATAGGGAGGAATAAGCTGTGAAGCTCAAGTCAGTTTTCAATATATTTCACAGATACTGTAAATAAAGCAATCTCTGTGAAGACTGACCATTGCCAAAAGATCATCTCCTTACTTTACAAGAGTCTTCTAATGGAAGATGTGTTAATGTTCACAGTGGGAGAACTTTTGGGACATATATACTAGTAAACCAGATTACATTAGTTTCACTGTTCATGCTGCCTTTATTTCTAATTAGATTATAAATGTAACCTTAACATAGGATATTATCAGACTATAGAAGTAGCTAGTCAGTTCAGGCACCGAAATTCCTTGATAGACTGGAGGGTTTCTGTAATCAAACAAGCAAACTTCTGCAAAGCATTTTAACAGGGATAAAAATCCTCTCCTTTGTAATCTCTGATTTGTTTAGGATTACTTTGGTGAATGTTCTGAGACTGCAATTAAGGACAATGTAGTTATTGTGTATGAACTTCTAGAAGAAATGTTAGACAATGGCTTTCCACTGGCAACAGAATCTAACATACTGAAGGAGCTGATTAAGCCTCCCACAATTTTGCGTTCCGTTGTCAACTCCATCACAGGTATGAAAACAATTTTCAGCAGTGACTGGCTGCTTAAAAAGAAAGCCCCATTATGCTTTATAGCTAAAAATAAATAATCATATTGGGGTAAATCTATAAGGTGAGGCAGCTGTCCTGCCACTTCTCAGAATTAAGAGTTGAAGAAAAGCAACTTCCTCCTTACTTGCAGTTTACGCCTGGCCCCTTTGATCCCCAGTGGCACTATCTAGTCCAGCCACAGCTGCCAAAGTCCCTCAGGAATAGCAGTTACCAGCACAGAAAGCACATACTGGAGACAGGTGCTCTGGGATTGGTACAGAGCTAGCCTCAAGCCTTGAATAACTGAGGAGCACTGGAGAAGGTTATGCATTTTATGTGAAATCATTATAGAAAGGTATATAACAGATACCTAATATTTGCTGGCTAGGAACAGATATCATGAAGGGAAACTAATAGCCTGTCTTCAACCTTCTCACCACCCCCACCACTGTTGACATCCATCAAGTCTATCTTGCACTGACAGAGCCAAATGTCTGTCAGCTGAGCTGGTGGAATCTGCTCATCTGGCATGTGGGCGCGAGGGAGGTACCCCATGAAGTATCACATGGGGTCATACATCTGCAAGGTGTTAGCCTGTATGTTGTGTTAGAGAAGGGTAGTATGTGGGCTGCAGGGCCACACAGACGTAGTGCTTGGAGGAGCTGGCCTTTGATGTGGAATGCAT
This sequence comes from Chaetura pelagica, assembly GCF_000747805.2. Lineage (NCBI taxonomy): Eukaryota > Metazoa > Chordata > Aves > Apodiformes > Apodidae > Chaetura > Chaetura pelagica. Next base: position 2,653,749 of record NW_009953758.1, read on the forward strand.
GGTTTAATCTTTGAATATAAATCTCATCAGCTTTAATTTCTAGTTTTTAAGTTTTGTTGGTTTATGCTTTTTTAAAATGTGTTTTTGGATAGTAGTACCTGTGAAAACTGTCTATAATGTTATTGGACAAGATGCAACCACTGTAAGGAGAATTAAGACTCCTGAAGCCAAGAGTTGCAGCATCAAATCCTCTTGTTTTATCTAAAGTCTTATTAGAATTCCCTGGAAGCCTAAAGCACCTGCCCAGGAAGGGTTTGGGTTTTTTTCTGAGTTATTTTACTAGCTCAAAACAATAAAAAACTTCTGTTTTTTTTTGCCTACTAGAAGGGGGCCTACACAGCAGGTTGTGTAGGAATTACAGCCACTTTCTAATGTGGCAGGATACACTTGACATATTCATCGTGCTAAAGGGCACAAGCAAGCGTGAGCTGTACTTCTGGAAGAGGGAGTTGTTTTCATTATACTAGGATTCCAAGATCTGTCACCTAAACCCCAGAAGTGAATTTTTTTTCCCTCCTCCTTTTTAAAGAATTAAGAGTTTACTTTGTAACTAAGTAGCTCAAGAAGCCTTTTTCTCACACTGAGTGGTATTAAGAACTAGAAGCCAAGGGTAACAGCAAGGCAGACAGGGGCATCACTGTTAAGGTAGGTGCCCAGAAGTTGAGCCAACAGGTCAGGGTCAGGATCAGATGATAACAGGGTAATCTTGCCAGTGAAGTCTAACAGAGACAGGTCAAACCAGAAAGTGAAGTCTATGGGCCAAGGTCTGGATCAATTTTGCAAATGATCAGGTGTAGACGTGGCTGTCATGTTGCTGCAAGGTAGCTCAAGTGGGTACCAAGGGTGAGAGGCTCAGCACAGCTGCTCCCAAACAAAGTGGGTGGGAGCCCTCCCCAAGGCTTCTTTCAGAACTTTCTTCATAACAACTCTTATCAGCAAAATCAGCCCTGAAGACAGCCAAATAAAACTTTTAGGAGAAAAGGAAAGCATGCTTAAGGAGCTGCAATGTCTTTAATTGCAGTGATGAAATTCTTTGCAAGATCTAGCCCCACATCTACTCCAGCTCAGACCCTGTGCTTACTTGAACCTTGTCTTTTACTGTGCAAAATATAGTCTGAAAATTCTTCAGTCAGGACATATCCTGAAAGTGCCTTCACATCATCAACGAATGAAGTTTTAGCAGCCTAGCTTCTCATCTGCAGTCCTTGGGGGCTAATCTTGCTTTGATTCTTAATTTTGGCAGTTGAAACACTCCTCTTGTAATCAATTACTGATGTTGAGTTCCTTTTCATTTTTAAGGCAGTAGTAATGTGGGTGACACACTTCCCACTGGACAGTTGTCCAACATTCCTTGGCGCAGAGCAGGGGTAAAATACACAAACAATGAAGCCTATTTTGATGTCATTGAAGAAATTGATGCAATTATAGACAAAGCAGGTAAGATGCCTTGCTAATTCATTTTTGTCTGTTGAATGTGTTTACATTTAGCTGCTAAGGTTGACAGATTACAGTCCAAACTCTGTTTTATATACATAAATCTGTATCTTAAATACACAATTTAAAATTACATGCCCACATATAGTTCTTCAGCTTATCTTAAAACAGTAATATGCTCTAGGCTGCTTCAAAAACATCCACAAGAAATATTCTGTACTTAGATGCTTTCTGTTTGTATATTGATTATCTCTTCAGAGATATAAATGGCCAAAAATAGTTCAAGTTTTAAATGTGATGAGAAAATTAGCTTCCATTGTTACTGCCAACAATTTTCTGTAGTCCTTGTACGCCCGCAGGTGAGCAAGACAAAAGCTTTCATTAGCTTTTTTCTGATAGCAAGACAAAACGTGGTGCAAAATAACTGGACAGCATTGTTTTGCTTATAAAATAGAGCCAGATACTATGAAGCATAATAATACTCCTTTCTTTTCTGTAAATTAAATATGGTATCTTAAAATACAAAAATATTTAATCTGAAATTAATTCTGAGAAACAATCTGGTAATGTTTGTGTAAATGTTGCCCAGGTCGAGTAGTAGAAAAAAACTAATCCAAAAGAAAACTGCTGTGGGCAAGATCCTGCTGTTTTGTTTATTACTGGGGCTATGAATTAGTAAAGAGGAAGACTGTATGACACCATTTTGTGGTGGTATGGGGCAGGGAGCAAGTCTCTGACACCTTCATTCAGTACTGCTGATGTAGCCATAGTCACCATTGATTTGGTTCCATACACCAGCTCAACAAATGCTTTGGCCACTCTTGAACTGGATAAGTCATTCATAAATAAATGTTGTGCAGCTCTTATTTTCACTGTCTTGAAACTGTAAGAAAGTGGCAGTCACAGTCAGAACACCCTGACAGCTGTTACTGTCCCTAGGTCAATAGGATTCCCAAGAGTAGTGTAAGTACTTCATCTGAGGAGTTACAATCAAGACTATGTTTGTATTTCTGTATGTATTTCAAGCCCAATCAGTGTCCAGTGAGTGTTTAAAGTTCCTACTGAGGATCCACTGCACTTGTCATAGCTACTTTTTTCTACTCTGATCCCTTAAGGACTAGTAATGGAAGAATCTTTTTTCCTGACCTCCACTAGATGTAAGAACTTCTAGATAAGGTTGCTTCCCTAGAATAGGGATGTTATGTTGTTTCACAGGGATATGACTGCTTTCACCTGAAACAAGATCACTTCTTTTCAGGCGAAGTATTAACTCACAGTTTCTCCTTCTCCTTGACTAGACCAGCCATAGTTTCAACAGATCATCTAAAGTAACCTTTGCTTCTAGGGCTGATTAGTCCAGAGTCTTGCTCATGCCTTTCTGTCCTTATAGTGCATTTAAGGTCATGAGCCTTTCCTGAATAAGATGCTTTATATTCTTGGTTTGGGAGGCTTCTCTTTTTTTTTCTGTAGATGTATTTAACATCAAAATGAATATGTAAACTCACTGTTAAACAAGCCTGGCTTATGAAGGCCAGGGTTATTTGGAGCTTTATAGCACCAACTAACTGTGTTTTCATGTTATTCAGCTTCCCTGCACCACTGCATAACTTGCTTATTTTCTGGAGATAGGGGACAGGGATGAAAGAAAGATTCAGAGCTGGCACCTTTTGAAATTGTTATTTGCTTATTGCTGGCAACCAGTTCAAGCACATCCAGTACAAGTTCTGTGTAACAGCTGGCACAAATATAATTAGCCGATTTGGGACAAGCTCTTTGCTCTGGCTTATGTATTTTAGCAAGCTGCTCAGGCCACAGGTAACTGGAATGACGTTTCCTATCTGTGCTTGGCATGTACTTCAGTGTTGTGCAAATGTCATCTGTGCCCTCTAACCAAGTTCACGACAGGCCCTTGGTAATTAAGTCAAGTGTCTTTTGTTTGTTTTTTTTCCCCTCACAGGTTCCACAGTGTTTGCAGAAATCCAAGGTGTTATTGATTCATGTATTAAGCTCTCAGGAA
>NW_009953758.1:2657268-2672805 GCF_000747805.2 Chaetura pelagica
GGAATGCCAGATCTTTCTCTTTCTTTCATGGTAAACTTATAATATATTTGGGAATTTTAATTGCTTGGGATTTATTTTGCTCAATGAACAGAGGTAAACAATTTTAAGAATACAATTGCTCCTTAACTTGTTACACATATGAAATATAAGAAGTGTTGCATTATATTGTAGAAGTTGCTGCATTGCTCAGTAGTTAGAATGGCTTTTGTCTGTACATAAAAATACCCTCACAGGAACTGTTATACCAGATCAGACCAGAAGTCCATCTAGCTCAGTAGCATGTCTCAGATAATGGCAAGGACTGATACTTAAGAGTCTAAGAAAAAGGAATTGTGTAGAGTTCAGTAGCTAGTTCAAACTGCTGATACTTCATGAGATTTCACTTACCACTCTGCCACTACTTACAGAATCCACGGCTGCTGGATGACGTCAGCTTCCACCCATGTATTCGGTTCAAACGCTGGGAGTCTGAGAGAGTTCTTTCCTTTATTCCTCCCGATGGGAATTTCAGATTGATCTCCTACCGTGTCAGTTCACAGAAGTACGTTTCTGTTTAGACACACTGTTTCTTCAGATACACAATCTACTGCTTTTTATCTGAGGAACTGCAGATTTCTCCTTGTTCTGGGGGGAACTGGCATTGTTGCTATAATGCATGTCTCTCAGGTTTTGTCTCATCTGTTGCTCTGTCCCCTCTAAAACAAGAAAACAGGTTTTCAGTGAGCTGCTGATACTCAGAAATAATTTTACAGTGGGATAAACCACACATGGCAGTAATATAGGGCTCTTCATTCCTGGTAATCATTGTTGCTGCTAGATGCTTGATGGCTAAGTATGTTTACATAGAGGGCTCTGATCTTCATAAAAAGAATAAAGCAAAGAAATCTAAACTGCAGATATTTACAAACTATGTCCGTTTTTACTGCTGGCTGTTCTGAGAATTGGCTCAGTGAGATTGCTTTAAAAAATAAACAGATGGCAGGGAAAAACTCTAGGACAAGTGATATGGAAGAAAATACTTTTTTTTTCCTGTGATTCTTTGCTAATAAAATCACTTCTGCAATAGTGATGAAGAGCTGAGTATCACTTTGCACTTTTGAAACAAACTGATTCTAACTTGAATACCTGCCAGGAACACAAGAACTATTTATGAGAAAGAGCTTTGTTTTTTCAAGCAGAGAAGTAGCCAGGATGCATTCAGCTACTCTCTTCTCTTTTCAGCTTAGTGGCCATTCCTGTATATGTGAAACATGTGATCAGTTTTAAGGAAAATAGTTCTTCAGGAAGATTTGATGTTACCATTGGACCAAAACAGAATATGGGGAAAACAGTAGAAGGAGTTGTCATGACAGTTCACATGCCAAAGGCTGTACTTAACATGAACCTCACCTCTACACAAGGCAGCTACACATTTGACCCAGTTACTAAGGTAAGTCTTCAGTTTTTATTTAAATATCTAAGACAATATTAGAACAAGTCATACATATTGCAGAGCAATGGAGAAGTGTTCCATCCTTTGCAGAAAACTTTCCCTTTGGCATATGTTATAATTAAAAAACATCTCTTCAACCTTTACTTATTTAAAGTTAGATACACACCAGTAGTGATTTTTGGTTCTATCATTCTCCTTTCCCTTCCCCTCTCCTTCTGCTCCTTGACAGCCCTAATACATCACTCTAGTGGATGCAGCAGTATTTTGCTGTTTATTTCAGCTATGGTATATGTTGGAATCTATGCCCTTTAAAACATACCTATCTGGAAAAAATGCAGTAGATGTGAAAATAGGTAGCCAGAAACACAGGGAGCAGATGAGGGGAAAAAAAACCTAAACAACAACAAAAAACAAGATAACAGCTCTTCCAGAAGATCTGCCTCTAGACACACAGGAAGGAAGGCAAAAGGTCTGTAAAACTCTATCTTGGGAGTCCTGCTTTCTTACCTCTTAGTTGTGCTTTGAGACATAAAGCTGCTGAAGCTTTTTAGCACCCAGGAACCATTTTGCTGATGTGCAGTCTGAGCCAAGCCATTCGGCTGGCTCTAACACCCTCCTCTGAGCTTTCTTCTGCCCTTGGAATATCCCAGTCAGCATTTGATTTAAATTTTAAGTGAGAGCTCTTCAAGTAACATTTAGTTTCAAAAAGAAGAGATCTTTTAAAAAGGAAAACACCAATAAAACAGTTTGAAGTTTCCTTCCCCCTCTGCAGAATTATACTGTTTTTTATAAAGAATTGGAATAGCTAGTTGGATTGTAACTGCATTTATCAACAATTTGAAGTTTGGGATGAGAGGAAAAATCTTCTTGAGGACAAGTGAAGGGCCAATTTCATTCCATGAATCTTATTTAAAGTGTAAGAATCAATGAGAAACAAGTGAGCTTCAGGAAAGTTATGTTATCTTGGCTCTTTTTGCCAAGTGCCCTGCTCCTGTTCTCATTCTTGCAGTTAAGTTACTATGAACTTTGTGTTGCATACTATCCTTGCTTCATGGATCTAGCTGACCCAATGTGACAACAGGAACAATCACCATTACTAAAGGAACAGAATAGTAGGTGCTCAAAACTGCTAACAAACACTGACAGGACAAACAAGATGTCAGGAAAGAAAAGACACTGTACTTTCAGGAGCCCTAACCATGCCGCCTGCCATCTTCCAACTGGTAGAATAATTCTCGAGGCTACCAGGCTACTTTCTGTAGCCAGACTGCAAACTAAAAGCTTGACATGAACTTAACTTCATGGCTTGTTTCCTAGAAAGCTACTGCTACTGTTTTCTATTTCCTGACAAAGGTGTTAACTTGGGATGTTGGCAAAATCACCCCTCAAAAGCTACCAAACCTGAAAGGCATAGTGAACCTGCAGTCTGGAGCCCCCAAGCCAGAGGAGAATCCAAGTTTAAACATCCAGTTTAAGATACAACAGCTTGCAATTTCAGGTGAGTGTGTAGGTGTTGTGTGAAATTAGTACTGACAGAAAGAGTAGCAGTAGGAAACAAAGCGAGAAACTGTTCACCTATTAATTGGAAATAGTGATCTGAAGTTGGCTTGGTCCAAAAAGGGAAAGTCTGGTTTAGCCAAACCTGACAATTACCCTTGCTGGAAGATACCCTTGTGAATTCCCAATTGTTTTGCTCAAGGACTGTGAGAAGTGTACAGAAGAATGGAATTTTATTTGTTGACTTGTGCATTAAACATCCAAATTTATCCTTTTAGTGAAGAGTGATGGATGTCTGCAAAAACTTAGATCATGTGAGTTGTCCATGTGTAAAGTGCTTCTGCAAGCAAACTTTGCAGAATTAAGACCTTAACAAAGCAAAGACTCACACCTGCATGGAATGAGAAGGAGTAAAGATTGTAGAAGAGCATCTGTGATAGTTCATATAGTACTTTTCTAGCTAAGTATCAGGTTGTGGTCCTTTTGCTTCCTAGACTACTTTGCTGAATAAATAATGGTTAGTCCTTTTATAAGAACAGAATCCTGCAGTTTCCTCTTAAACTTGCAATCTAGTAGATTAAATCTAGCAAAACATAGCAGATCCCATGGCTGGATGCTAAAGGTAGTAGACCTGTGAGAAAGCAGGAAACTTTCAGATTATTAATAGTTAACTGGGATTTCTAAGCTAATAGCAAGGGGATTGATGGTCCTTGAAATTATGACTTCAGATGAAAAGAATTCTAAAACTTGTCCTTTGCCTCATCTACATCATTGGAAATGAGTGCAGTGTACAGGATCTGTAGGAGGTAGACGCAGTTGTTCAATAGTTCATCCCTTAGAAGGAGGATGTTGGCTCACTGAGTAGAACAGAAGTTTTTGCCCTCCCTCTGACCAGGTGTGAAGAATGGCCCTTTTGCTGTTTTGAACTGGATGAACTTGTGACAGGAAAGAAAATCAGCTTTCCAACCAATTTTAACATGCTTCAAGAAAGCAGGACTTTTAAACAAGACTGACATGATATCTAGCATTCTGCTTTTACCTTTATACTCATTTTTGTCTTTTTCAGGACTGAAAGTGAATCGTCTAGACATGTATGGAGAAAAATACAAGCCTTTTAAAGGTGTCAAATATATTACAAAAGCAGGAAAATTCCAAGTCAGGACATAAGAAGATCCTCCTCTTCCAGGAGAAAATTCCCCTTAAAAAAAAAAAAACAAACTTGACTGCTTAGTGACTTATGTTGCTATAATTAGGTGCCAAATAATTAAGACATTGATTAGTTTGGGATCAAAGAAATTGTGCAGAGCACCTCTTAAAATGAAGGCATAGCTTAGATTTTCTTATTATGGCTTTAAAATAAGGTACTTTTTTTCTAATACACATTCACCTTTTTTTTTTTTACTGAATTGTGAATAGTTTGATGTAGGTGATCCACAGGATGTCAAACACTACACTGCCAGGCAGATACCAAAGCCCAGAGGCCAAAAACATCACTAAGGCCTGACTGGCCATTGGAAAAGCCTGGGGGTGGCACATTATGCTGCCGAAGCTGCCTGCAGAGGAAGCTCAGCTATTTTCACAGCCAGCTGCAAGCTGGCATTCCACAGTGTCATGTAATCCTTTAAGTAGAGCACAGCAGAGAGGGGCAGGGGACCCACAGGGGCCTAAGGACATAGCAAGTATCACTCCTGAAATTGCTTCTCATGAAGAAAAAAAATTATGTCCTTGTTGTTTACAAGAAATTGCCTTTCTCAAGAAGCATTTGCCTTAATCAGCTTTCATTTGTGCCATCTGCAGACAAGCTGATAATAACTTTCTGCATTAAATCTGGGAGGTGATGGTTGCTTCAGTAATCCACTTTCTTTTCATTCAGTCTCAATCACCATCATTTTTTTAAGAATACAATTGCAGAGAATAAGATCTATTTTTTACGTGAAACCTTTGCTTTGATTTAGAAACTCCACTTGTTCAAAATGGATGCCACCACATTTGTTCCATGTGTATACTGAAGTGTAGCTTTTTAGATAGCACAATAGAAGTGTCAAGTGTATTTAATGGTTGTGTGCGTTTATCTTACAAAATAAAGGGAACTCTTCTGCAAACACATGGTCTCTGGTGAAATGTTTGCTATTATAAATTATTAATGATGCTCTTAGGCAGGAGACATCCGATATACAATTAAATTATGACTACTTGCTACATCTTTACTGAACTTGCTCAGTATAAGCAGCTATTTAAAGTTTAGAAAGGGCACTTAAAAGCATGGCAGGTAAGCTCCCTTTCATATTCTGTTATTTTTAAATGAAGGACAATTAATGTTTAGATTGTGACATTTCAAAGACAACAGCGATGATGCAAAGCTGACTGAACTTGTCCTTCTACAGCAGCATAAACTTGCTGACTCTGTAATCTGATATATGCCCCATGGTACCTGCCAGGTTTCCAGCCATACTTTCGGTCAGTACACGCAGTAGGCTGAGAAACTGAAGTTTAGAATTAAGGAAGGGTGGCATATTGAAGATTATTTATTTGCCTAACGTGTTTGGCTTGCAAATTAATGAACAGATGCTAACTTAGCTTCAGATTGAAGAGTAGGAACCAGTCATTCAAAAGTAAGTCAAAATTTTAAGTTTTGGGACAAAAACGTGATCCAGTCTGAAAAACAGGAAGGGGAACCTATCTAAATGCTGGCAGCATGCCAGTAAGAATAGAAATGAGCATCTATTTTCTGCTGGCAATTTTGGTAATATTACTAGGGTAAACTAGGCCACAGACATCCAATTTCAATTTCTGAAATTGCAGTATACTAGTATTGATAAAACAGCACTTTTAAGAACCAGCACATGTAAGAAAGCCTTGCATTTGTGTAAACACATCACTGGGTTTTGAAAGCTACTAACCTTTTCATCTACCTTTTTCAACTAAAGAAACATCCATCAATTCATTATTACTCCTCCCACAGTCCTACTCCATGTTACAGTAAATTACATCCTTCTGTTACAGTAATTTTACTGCAAGACTTGCGAACAGATGTAACTGCCATGTCCCAAGCTGAAGTCTAAGTAGGTAGAGGTGCTCTATACATTAGCAGCCTGGAAACACTGCAAGATCCCCTTTTAGAACTAACACCATTGCCCACACAGACCATGATGTATTTTAACAACTGGCCAACTTCAGCACCAACACTTCCCTTCAGCACATTACAGAACAAGTCTTGCCAACCTTCTGTAACTCAGGCACCCGGGAAACATGTGCAAAGGTTCTGTCCCTGGAAGAGCCTTCATCCATGCTTCACAACCCATCACCAGAAGTGACAGTCAACAAGAATTACACGCACCTGGCAGGAAAGCATCCTGAGCCTGAAGGTTATTTCCAACAGGGAAATGCTGTTGTGAGGCTTGTACCTTTTGCTATAGCTGTGCTGGCTCCTGCCACTTCTCCAAATACAGGAATCTCAACTGCAGAAGCTGCAGAAGGGGGGGCTTTGTTCATATTCTCCCTGCTAAATAAACAAATTGCACCAGCACCTGTATGAATAGTACAGCCTAAGAAATTGGAGAATGTCGTTGAGAAGTGAGTACTGCCAATTTCTGATCTCCCGTTCTCTAGGTGTTCAGTGCTGACAGTGGTGACTGTCAGGTTCTCATCCTCTCTCAGATATGGACAGAACTGTGTGAGCACTATGAAATCTGAATTTTGCCTATTATTACTAAATCCCAGATGCCTTCCAGCACTAAGGGACTATTTTCAGTCCTACAGTACCAATGAACGTTGGTTCTACAAAGTCAGAATATTATGTGTGCTGACAGAAATTTTTCAAGAGAAAAAGTGTTGAAGAGGTTCTTACTGTGAAAGGAAATAGGACAGTGATTCGATGTTAATTGCCCTTGCACCCAAATTAACAATGTAAAATTCAGTTAATTAAGTGGTAGCCAGAGCAGCAGTTCTTACTGAATCAGGTAGCACTCCCAAGTTTTCAGAACCTCATTCAGTGCTACTAGAACAGACGACCATCAGGCCTCTGGAAGAGCTTGCATTTTCTCCCACTGGACTGCAGCTTCCCAGAATTTCTTTAATTACTCGTTTTACAGGCACAAAAGAAAACAGCTTGTTTTAATCTTCTCCTGTTTCATTAAATTGGCCCTTTTTCCTGTTCAGAATACATAGAAACATCTGTATCTCTACTGCTTTAGCTTTTTACTCCTCTTGCTGTTTCAGTGTTCATCTGTTCCTCTGGTATCATTCATACTCACAAGCTGGTATTTGTAGAAATGCATTTTTATTGTTTTAACAGAACCAAAGTAAGGTTGAAAGCATATGCAATACATTTTGGTTTATAAACAAAGTTTTAGAGCGGTAAAACATTTCCGAGTGACATTCGTGGTCTTTTTAAAATTTGCTGTATTTCAGGTCTGAAGGCCAACAGTGTTCAAAAAAGCAGTAACTGCAAAAAGTGGACAAGTATCTTAGCTTCTACAAAAGAGTTCAAGAACTTAGAGCAAACATTCTGGAAAAATATCAAAGGCAACCATGATTGATGACTTTTCTGCAAACATTCCTCAATAAACAAAAAGTGATCTTTGGCATAAACAATTATGTATTAAAGGCATTATTAATATTGCATATCAGTGAAGCAACTCAAGAGTGATGCTAAGAAAACAAATGTCAAAGAAGGCTGAATTTAGGGAGGAAGGGGTGAGGAGGGAGGAGGAAATGGGAGAAGCATTGGAAAATAACAGAGGAAGACTATTTAGAAAATCCCTTACAAATAACCCCTACCTATTCAGTGTTATTTACTATTAAATAGAAATTACTACATTACAATTATGTTAAAGATCTGGTATAAACCAACCAAATGCAAGACATTCAAGTTAAGGCTCTGGCACCCCTTCCTTCCTCTTCCTGTTGCAGGTAATTACAGGTAGAGACTACTAAGGAAAGATCTTAAGTACCACATAGTTCATAATACCCAGACATAAGGAGTGAATTAAAGACAACCACATGTTTACTCTTGCTAAGGTCAGTTTGAGGCAGATGTATTATAATCCATTTAACTTCCCTTTTTAGACAACAGTGCAATGAAGAAGGAGGTTGGGGGAGAAGGTCCAGGTGTAGAGTAACTGTTGCAGACAGGTAAAGGGCAGCTGACTATGTTGTGCCTCTTCCTTCAAGCTGTTAAGACTGAGCAGTTTTTCCAAGAATGCACCTCTGTTAAAGATTGTTTGCTCATGCAACAATTTTCAACAAATTAAGAGGACATCATCAAGTCAGTGCTGATACAGGCAGAAGTCTGCAAGTGTACCTTGCAACTGTACAGACTCATTCTAACAGTAATTCTCCTTTCTGACAAATGCCAGAAGAGACTATGGAACAATTAAATGAATGTGTGTGTTTAAATATATATATATATATATATCATGAGAGAGAGGCATGTTCAATTATGGAAGGGTAAAAGCATCCCAAGTCTATTCTACTAGGAGAGGAGACCAATTTTGTGAGGTTTTTCTTGTTGTGTTTGTGTTTTGTTTTTTAAAGATACAATAACACTTAGTTAAATTAAATATTCAACTTTACAATTTTGAGCCTCCAAACACCAAATGTCAACAAGAATAAAAATATCCTAGCATGTTTAGCATCAGGAACCACTGTTTGCTGGTAGCCATCAGATTACCTACATGTCCCTACAGTGCCTGGGTTTCAGAAAGTTTATCCACTGTTGGAAACAAGGGTAGCAAGGCAAAAGGGGTTTTCTTTAATATCTTTACCCTTTAGTTTCCACTTTGAGTGGCTGCAATAAGATAAGATGGAGGGAAGATTAAAAAAAAAAGCCTAACTGCCTGTGCTCATTTGGTTTTCAAAAAGAAAGAGCCAGTATGTGGCATTTTCTGGTCCTGGACATGCAGCTAAAGAGAACCAGGACTTTTCAGCTCAATACATTACTGAATTGAGCAAGAAGGCAAGAGTTCCACAATTGAAGGTCTCCAGCCATAAGGCTCAAGCTGTCAACAGTGTGCCACTAACAGCCACTGCAAAGCATTTCAGTACAGTACAAGAGTTTCGGAATGCCCACCTACAGGGTGACAGGAGGGTGACAAAGACAGCTCCAGTTTTTGCTAAAGTACTGTTGCCAGGCAAAAATCAAAAGCAAAAAATTACCATTGCAAACATGGAGTTTTAATCCTCACAGTTTACAGATTTTCTGCTGCCTACCCACCCTCCCTTTTAATTAAAAACCCCAAACCTTCCATCATTTTTACATTGTTTTAGAACAGCTAGCTAAAATCCTGTTTAGATTAATGTGTCTGTATGAATGATTGTCTCTAAAAAACTGCCAAGTAACCAATAGTGTCCTAGACTCTCAACAAAAGCTTAAAGTGACATCCATGTTTTATATCATCACATGGAAACTACTGGAATATACAGTGCATAAATGCAATGTGCTTCTGGGAGTACAGAATGAATGAAGATCATCTTCAAAAGCAAAAAAAAGTTAAGAACTGTCTGCTGTTGGAAGCAATTTTGAGCTGTTTGATATCAAATGCACTCCAAAGACATTTGAAAAGCTTTCTCTTATGATTCATACCCTCATAATGGGGTATTAGCATAAGCTAATCTTCAGATCATGTATACAGCACCTTTTGCTGTTACTCCTCTGTTTCCAAAAAAAGGCATTTTATGTTACAGAAGACAATACTTAGGTGACAAGTGTTTATTGATACCATGGGGTCTTTCTGACCCAGCGAAGAGTGAATCCAGCATCTGTTCTTATCTTAATGGATGCCGCTTCAGCTTCTCTCACCGTTTCCTTCACAGATTGCATGAGATTCTGAGCATTATGAACCAACATCTCAGTTGCCTATCAAGAAACATAAAGAGTGCCAATGCATTAGTAAATACCATGTTAAAGACAATAGCATGGAAACCCATTGTGTGCAAGGATTCCCAGTGCAAGCAGCTTATGTCAGTTTATTGCTGCCTTAAACTATGAAAAAGTAAATGAAACAATTAGTCTCTAGAAACCAGCAATCATTATCCTGATTCACAACAAGACTCTTCCATTTCTCACTGCATATTTGTGCAAAATCTAAATAAAATCTTAGTGTCTTCAAGTACAATAATATCTCTCAGAAACCAAAACTGTAGGATTTCAACTGACAACTTGAATTTAGCAACTAACAGAAAATACTCAAGTTGGAGAATAAATATTTTCACCACAACCCACCAGAGGGTGCCACAACTCCTCTAATGTCAAACCAGCCACAGTATCTGCAGAAGCGAGTTCTTCCATTGGCTTACTTTTTCTTGTTAATCAAGAAGATTAAGAAGTTATTCATATAACAGTTTGAGCCAGAGTAGCTTTTCTGGCTTGGGAACGTCTGATGTTCCTCCATTAAACTGTAGGTTCTGAGTCAGAAACCAAGCTGTGATACTGAAATTATCTTCACTAAACAGCTGAGGTAGGCTTCCAAACATCAAGTTCCCCGAATACCTCCGATATTCCATGTTACATATTTTTCTCCGTACAACTCATCATCAATTCTGCACCACCAATTTTTACACCTCTTACCTGTTCTGACTCTTCATCACTGATGTTAGTTCTGCCCAGCATGGTAGCTTTGACAGTGGAGAGAATTTTCAGTTGTGTACTGATGGTTGGGATTCGCTCACAAACCTGAAGATGGGGATAAAACACTTCACATTGTTAACTGAACCAATACATTGTCTATTGGTATCTTTTAAGATAAACTTATTTTGTTTTATTATTAGATAAGGAATAATAATAAAGAGGATCTTAATCCTTAAGACGTCCTAGAAAGTACTGATAGGATACTCAAATCTTATTTTACTTGCTTTGTAAAGTTTTGGGATGGAGTCAGCACTTTTGGCTTCCTCAAGGGTCTGCTTCATTAGCAATGAGATTATGTCTATTTGGCTGAGACTGATAAAAACCGAGTATTATATTTCTGCTACTCTTCTTTGATACAAAGTAATGTGTAAACAAACAGCATTCATGGCACAGTATTTTTCAAAACCTCTCTGGGCAACTTCCACCATCATCAGTAAACAAATCCTGACTTTACAGAATATTTATGGCCACAGGATCTAAAGACAGACATAGAACCGACTTAACTTTACAAACTAAGGAAAGATACGTGTTTTATTGCCACAACTCTTGTGCCTACTCACACAAGAGGAACAGAGAAAAAAAATACAGGAGGCATTCACAAGTTAACTCATTACCTGCAAGAGGTTTGTTCTAATGCGCTTGTCAGTACACTGCTTTGCCACCTCTTTGGCTAGTCGAGTGACTTCATCTGATGCCTTAGCAATATCCTTTGCACACTGGATAAGGGCACGCTTGTTTCCACTGCCTCCTCTCACCAGGCGTGACATCTCCGCCATGAGCAGCGCCATTCGCTTTGCAGCAGCAATAATGTCATTACCCTGAAGAGGACAACGTGAGTTAGTGGTCGTGCCAGGACAGAGGCCTCACAGAAGTCACAGCCGAAAGGCAGCATATATTTTGGTAGCAACCCTTTCAAGAAGTTAAGGATGAAAGAACCATTTGTGAACACAGAAGAGGTTTCTTCAAGGAACAGGAGAGATGTGTGGAGATGTGTCCTGGTTTGAGCCAGGATGAAGCCAATTTTCCTCTTACTGTTTGTTTTTTTTTCCTTAGTAAACTTTCTTCTAACTAGTAGCAGAGTGTTCTAACTAAGACTGATAACAGTGAAATGTTTTTCTAACCGCTGGGTCTTCAAGGTCGCACCTTCACTCTGCCGGCTCAGACACTACGGGGAGATCTGTGACCCCCTGTATGAGGCTGTATTAGTCAGACAGCAAATCTGGCCAGAGATATTCCATTCCATCTATCTACATAAGCTCAGAGGAAGGTCAGAGATCACAGAAAGTAACTTCCTTCCGCTTCTTGTTCCCTTCTCTTCCTTCCATGGCCAGTGTCCAGGGAGGACTCAGCCCATCCATCACTGTCAGCTCCCAGGGTGCGCATCTCCTGACCCTCATCACTCTCCCCTTTTCTCCAGCAGCAGCTCCAGGATTCTTTGGGACTGCTTGCAGCTCAGGAGATGCTGTGGGAGTTGCTGGGGGTGGGGGAGGCGAGAGGCTTTTGCCCATACCTAAACACATTTGTATATAATTGTATATATTTTCTTATATTAGTGTTAATTAAAGCTGTGTAGTTTAGTTTTCAATCCAGTCAAGTTTCTTTCTCTCTCTCCTTCCCTACCTCGCTAGGAGTGGGAGGGGATCGAGAGCATTGTTATCTAACCTGAGTCAAACAGTGACATGTCTCTGACACTTTTCCTCCTAACACTCAGCAAAAAAAGTTCACTTCAAAACTGGAAAAGAAGTGTTAGTTTGTCCACGGAATGAGAGTTACTGCTCTGCTGGCTAGGTTTTAAAATAAAGGATGTTAGCATGTGAAATCCCAGATTTTCCAAAAACTCTTTTTTAAAATCAAAAAGCGTGCTAAATAGCTTGTTAAATCAAATAGCACTGATTAAGTTCAATACTGTAGTCTTAACAGTTGAACATAAGATCCAGTGGCATCTGAAACTGAAGTTGGTAGAGCATCAGCTATGCTGCTATAATGTTAACATAAATGGAGGAGAATCTGTAACATAAGCAACTTTTATCACAAGGAATATGGAAATGAGATACAACTGTTTTTCTTAACTTAGTTATTGAAAAAAAAACTTCCTTTTTGACTAAATCTCCCTCTTAAAAATAATGCTTCCAGGAGAGAAGAACATAATCATTTAGAAGATAATCTAATGATATCTCTTATATTAAAATCCAGGTTTCTGATACATCAAAATTAGTCACAGAAATACTTCTGAGAAATATTAGAAACATAAATTAAGTATGACCAAGACAAAGCCATTTCTTATACACTGTTCCAGAGAGAAACCTAGTGCAAGGAAAAAAAACAAACTTAAGATGATCAACTGTTAGTAGTCTGTTAGTATGTTTAGATTCACCTGGGTGGAAAGTTGTTAGAGAAATAAACTATCTGGTGTTGTGAAGCATTCCTATTGTGCAGATGAAAGATTAGCAGAGTGAGTTTAAGTATTAGCACACTCTTTTCTCAGTATAATGCCACAATTTATGACCAATGAAGTCTGGAGCCAAAAATACACAGCAAGAACCCAACTTAGCAAATGTATTCTCTATCCCTGTGCACATACTTCCATGACTCATTACTAGCAAGTTCAAGAAGATACCCCAGATACTTTACAGATGCAGCTGACACAAAAAGCTGAACTACTCATTACCGTGACCTAATAGCTAAACAGTTTGCTAATATAATCAGTTAGGATGCAAATGACATAACAAAGCTTTTCCATGTTTTCACGTAGGAGGATCAAGAAATTAGGACCAGTGTCATTTACGAAGCTCTCTAACAAGTTATCCAAGCATCAGAATCTGAAAAGGACAAGAACATTTTAAAAGCCCTTTTTATTAAAATAGTTTAGTGTATCTGTCTATGTAAATATACACACACACATACACAGCCCCCAAACCTTTGTTTATTATGCGACACCAACCTCATTTTTTGCAGCATGCTATAAAAAGTGACCAGTCTTGCAAGCATTTGTGCTTAGACAGAAGAGAGAGGCTACTTGTGAATGTCTAAACCTCATATTAGATTTTCACTGGTTTCATATAAGTATGTCCATTCAGCAGGTAACAGCATTCAGTGCAGCTTCGTCATAAAATAATTCTCTCAAAAACAGCGTTTGCAACACAGCCAAGTGCAAGCCAGCAGACAGACACATCCTCTCAGATAAACGCTGCCATACAAAGCCATTCCTTGTTTGAAGGTATTTTAATTCATGGCATCGATGGAGACTAAGCACAATACACATGTTAAATGACTTCTTTAATGATGTGTACTCTGCTGTATCTGAAGTCATTAAGAAACCATTAACCATGGCTTCCCAGGTAGCCCACATGAATGGAAAAAAATAACAATGGGGAGGGAAGGCAACCCCTATTACAATTTGAAACCTGCCTTAACAAAGAACAGGGAGAGGAAGCCTTTGAAAATTAATAGGTGGCCCAAATCAAGCTTCAATCTAGCACTAACAGATCTAGCAAACTTGTGAAGCCATTCTCAGTCCTTAAAATGAAGTGCAGACACACTTGTTCTTTCAAAATGGTGGGGCCCAGCAGGCATCAAGAGTGATGCAAATGTGTCAGCCTTCCAAATGGCTGGATGCACGCGGATCAGTCACCGGGGAGACTCAGGAGTACCTTACTAGACCACTTGGTTGCTTCCCGATGTAGAGACTGAGCAGCAGCCAGAATGGGCTGGTTAACAGGCTGATTGGTTGGCATTAACAGCAGCTCAGGCTCGTAATCATCTTCTATGTCAGAGGGGAGAGTGAATTCAACATCTGCATCATCCTCCTCATCTATATCTACACCAGCCTCAGCCGCTTCATTAATCACAGTCACATCAGGCTTTGCAGGTGGCAGCAAGGGTGGAGAAAGGGGACAGTTAATACAAGAAGCAGAATTTGGTAGAAGAGCATTAAATGAGCAGTTTTAGTGACCAAAACATCCTCTTGGCCTCCCAGCATCTGACAAGGCAGAGCTAGGATGAGGCCAGAGGGAGAAGGAATACAAGATTAGCAAAAGTAAACAAACACTTGACTTGTGAACCAAAGTTACCAAAAATATTAAGTTACAATTCAAAGATGCAACAACATACTTCATCCAAGCATATAGCTTCTACAGAGGCTGACTTGCAGAATGACGTTTTTCTGGCAAGACAGTGACATGAATGGAGTTTCTGCTGCAAAAAAAGCCATTTTGACTGCATAGAAGCAGGCACAGCAGCTGTTGACTCGTGTTTGTGCAGATAGAAAGCTCTGTATGGAAGCCCACTCGTATACATGTGGTAAAAACAGGTAGCAGCAGGATCACAGAAAAACCACTAGACGCTGCTTGCTGAAGAGTTAAAAAAGGATGGGAAACAATGAAGAAGCAAGTGCTGAAGTACCACAGATAACACGAAAAAAATATAACTGAGATATGAAAAGGTGATACCTGAATGTTATTACAGTTCTTAATAACTGAAGCAGAATTAGTAGAATAAGAGGATTATGATCCTGTTTTGCCACAATAAGTTCTATCTATTGGCTTATAAAAAGGATTCAAGCTAGTCTATTGTCTTAAGGTAGAACACAAGGAAGAGGTCTAACAATACAAGCATTTATAGCATTCTATAAGTTTACTAACTATACTTCTTTGATTAAAGCCAAGTGTGATATAAGTCAAACTACCCTTAACAAAAACTACATCTTTTCAACTGGTTTGCTTAAGATATGGTCTTCTATAAGAAAAGCATCTGCACCAACAAAAACAGAAGTTTTGCAGGAAAGTTGTAACTTTTATATATTGCAAAATCAACTCCTCTTCTAAGACATATTCTATTCAAGACTAAATCTAATGAAAAGTTTCCAAACATCTGTCATTCTCTGATTCATACAAATGAGGGTGAAAGACAGGGTCAGTGCTCACTTTGTGCTCCTTGAGAAAAACAGAGTACAGAGAAGCCCAGAGTCAGCTCAGAGAAGAGC
>NW_009953758.1:2673558-2682879 GCF_000747805.2 Chaetura pelagica
AGCGGTTTGTGTAAAGAAAGGAAAACACATTTAGTAAAAATCTCAGAAGAATTAAGAACTTAACCAAAATTCTTTTAAGACTAAGTACTTGCTCAGCTCCCCTTCAAACATAACACATGGTAAAGTACCAGTAGACTAATATAACTGGGTAAAAAAGCATAAAGACAGTTGACACAGTGTACTGAGATTTAGCATGAGCTAGACCTTGCATTTCTTTTTACATCTAACCTGTATTCCTCAGCAGCACCGTCCATCTATCCCTCTTCCACCCAGTAAGTGACTCCAGATCAGTTTTTAAAACTTCCTCCTCTCAAAATATACTGTCACAAAACCTGCACTCCTATTTCTAAGAAAGATCTAGAAAGATAAACGCTATGTTAACTTACTGATTTGTTAAAATCAAATTAAAGAAACACCAATAAAAGTAGTGTTTTATAACCTAAAGACATAAGGCATAATTCGATCTCTTTCATAACCAGCAAGGAGTTTTAAGGTCTGCTTCTTGACTTTCAGAAATAAGTATTTTAACAGTTGCATGACTTAATTTATAATGTATATAGTACTGTCACAGGACAAACCAGGACAAGCACAAACAAGTAATTTAGTATGGATGCATTAAAAACATGTTATATTACCTACTGTGTATTGTGAAGTTACCCACTTTTGGGATTCAAACATCAAAACACTTTAAGGAACCCAAAATTATGCCTTCTGGCCCTAAAACTACCATCTGAGATGATTAATACATTCCAGTTTAATACAGATTAATACAGACCTATCCTTTTAGTAATATCAATGTGTTTGTTCTAACCAGAAGTTTGGAGGGGAAGAAACCAAGCTATCATTTTATGGAAAAAACAAATAAACAGATTTGCAGAAGGTCTGTCTTTTAATCTGTACCTCCAAAACATAAGCATAAAGCACTGAAGTCCATTCTGTAAACTATTCAAGTTTATCTTCTCATTCACTATCCCATTCAGTGAAGGAAAAAAAAAAAAAGGAGATTTTAAAAACCAAATTCTGACCTTAAATTTATACGTAAAAGAAGCCTAAATCCCCCAAGTTCTCTCTCAGTTGCTACCAAAGATAAAATTTAAATGTTTGGGGGGTAAAAAACTGGAAAGCAAAACAAATATATTTATAAAACTGATGAGTTCACACTACTTAGTCATAGCACTGAAATGGTAAGAAAATGAAGGATTTTGGCCTTGGCAGCAAGTGTGACTCAGTACACAAATTAATGGGACCAGGCTGTCTATATATGGTCACTTTTGCTATCATAAATGCACCAGATGAACTGCAAAGTAACTTGCAGCTCCCTCCAGAATTAAGACCAACCAGCTTATGATCCCTGCAGCTGGTATCTGCAATATCCATACAGACCTTTCACAGTCACTTAAACATAGCAATCAGCTTGGCAGCCTAGAAAGGCACAAGGATTAGTGGCTCTCTAGGCAGTACCAGAATCAAGGATCACTAACAGCTTAGCATACAAGGCATATTTGTGTTGGGAAGTATGTTAATGAAGCATTCTAGCAATTAGAACAGTTGACCCTAGTTCACTCTGAAAGGGTTTCTAATTCCTCCTATGACAGTCTATTATTTGGTCTATAAAAGGCATTCTCTGTCATTGAAATAATTGACTCTGGACCAAATACACTGATCCTAAAAACAAAGTTTAAAAAATTCCTTTTAGTATAAGACACTTGTAACAACTTCTTACCTTGCTAGACCATTTGCGGGCTTCATCGTGCAACTGCCTAGCAGCCATCATCATGGGCTGATTAATAGCTTCTCCTGCTTTCTGCTCTGGGAACTCTTCATCCTTTTCTTCAGGTGGTGGTGGTCTGGGTGGGGGAACCTCACCTTC
This sequence comes from Chaetura pelagica, assembly GCF_000747805.2. NCBI lineage: Eukaryota > Metazoa > Chordata > Aves > Apodiformes > Apodidae > Chaetura > Chaetura pelagica. The sequence continues at coordinate 2,675,429 of NW_009953758.1, forward strand.
TGGAAGCGGTGGTTTTGGAGGAGCAAGCTCATCAGTCAGCTAAGAAAGGCAAAAATCGTATTCAGTGGAATAAAACATTACACAGATTAAGTAAAGGATGATGTCATGGCAAGACGAATACATGAGCTCATGCCTATGGCCAGTTTTGCAAGAGCACCCTGTTAAACGAAATGCCCTGTTTTAAGCTCTTCTTCTGAAAGCTAGCTGAGTATTTTTTGACTTGAGGCTACTTGTATGCAAGGCTTGCCAGACACTGTATTTTAATTCTACGGAATAAAAATATTCTCAAGTAATTTCAGTGCGCAATCCACAAGTTGTCAGTGACATCTGTGTATTGTGTTACAAGCTATGCTAGACTTACATGAAGCTGCTCAAGGTCAGGAGGAGGAGGGGGAAAGTCTGGTTCCTGAGGCTGGAAAGCTTCTCTGACTTTGGCCACAGCTCCTAAAATTTTGTATCCAGAATCCAAGAAACTCTTCTGCAAACCTGAACAAAAATCCCATTACCATTTTAATAGCTTTTAGTTATATTCAAAACTGCAACACTACCCCAAAAAATTACATCTATAACATACTGTACTGAATACACTTACATGTGTGAAAAAACTAAGTTAAAAACTACTGTTTTTTTTCCAGTGGATTTATATGTTTGTACTGTTAGTGTCTTATGGACCCCTCAGAGTTCAAGAAAGGCAGCAAACTGCTCAAAAAAGTCCAGCGCAGAGCCACAAAGATGATTAAGGGAGTGGAACATCTCCCTTATGAGGAAAGGCTGAGAGAGCTGGGTCTCTTTAGCTTGGAGGAGACTGACAGGTGACCTCACCAGTTCTTACAAATACGTAAAGGGTGACTGTCAGGAGGACGGAGCCAGACTTTTTTCAGTGATGTCCAGTGATAGGACACGGGGCAACGGGTACAAGCTGGAGCACAGGAGGTTTCATGTAAATTTGAAGAAAACTCCTCACTGTGAGGGTGACAGCACTGGAACAGGCTGCTCAGAAAGGTTGTGGATTCTCCTTCTCTGGAGACGTTCAAAACCCACCTGGATTCCTTCTTGTGTGACCTACTCTAGGGGTTCCTGCTCTGGGAGGGGGTTGGACTAGATGATATTTCAAGATCCCTTCTAACCCCTAACAATCTGTGTTTTGCATCATGCATAAAATAAAGCCTAGGCTAACAATCACTATCAATATCTGAAGCAATACCCAAATCAACTTTCGGAAAAGACAATGTAATATTTTCTTCTATAAAGCAGTACTACTGATAATCTGTAACAAATAATTCTAACATAGATTATGAAATCACATAATAAACTAAAACGCTGAATCCTTTACCCTTGAATATGCCAAATGTCTTAGACTGCATTTTAAAGAGCAGAACTCAGCAGTTAGTGGTGTGACCTTTGGTTTCACCATTCTGGGATTTCAGTGTACACAAAACTCACATAGAAGGGGACACAAGGTGTACAAGACAAAATGAGCACTACATCACATCTTCTTCAGCTCATAAAAAAAAGACATTAAAATCAGCTGACTGAATCCTTACCAGGATCAGAAATGTTTCCTGCTACTGCTTTAGCATCCATTACCATTGGTGATATCGTTCTACTTAGTTCATCAGAAGCTGCTTTAACAGCCTCACGGAATTTTGGGTCTTCTGAATTTTCAACTTCCCGTTTTGCTACCAGTAGGATGCGGTTTGCTCGTCTAGCAATGCTGGTGGCACCAGCTACCAGCATCTGAGGTTGCATGTTGGCCATTGCAACTTTACATTTATCAAGATCTTTCTTAATAGCCTCTTCTGATGCATCCAGCAGAGATTTAGTATCAATGGCTTCATCCACCAACCCTAGAATAAAAGTTAAAGACATCAATATTCTAGTCTCATCTGCGGAAAGGGTATTTGGTATTTCAGAACCTGTCCATAATCAGGAAAGTATTTGCAAATTAGAGGTGGGGACAGATGGAAGGGGGCATGGAAATCCTGTTCCATCAACCCAAACAGAATCAGGGGAAAATGGATACCAATTAGCCACAAGTGTGACCTTAAACAATAATTCCTACTTTACCTGTCATTTTTTCTACATTATCAATCCATTGGTTTTTCATGGTCTCAAAATGTTCATAAGCAGCTTGATTGCCAGGATTTCTTAGAAGGATACGAGCAGCTGATACTACCTACCAATAGAAACATTTTTAATTATGGAAGTACCAGTGTACAGCATCACATATTCCTGAAAATGTGACTGTTTGTTCAGGACTGGATGGGTAGCTCCTCGTTCGAAGAAATTAGAATTAGTAAATCAGAATTACTGAGTTTACTAGTTTAACATCTTGCTGCTTGAAGATTTACAATGCTTCTGGACTTGGACAACACAAATACTTTTTTTCCTGGTACTTCAATTATGTGCTAATATATCTTAAAGGCATTTCTTTAAAGCACTTAAGTACAATACTCATAGGACCAAAATCTTAGATGGAATATTCATTTCAGGGAAAAAAAAAAAAATATTAAAACACACTTTCCACTTACATGTTTTACTAAACTTCTAAGTAACTGTGCTTCAACCGTAAGTCACTAACATTCTGTCCAAAGTCACTCAATCAGTTTGTTCTACATGGTATCATATACACAAGTATTTGCCATTCCCTTTAACAGTGTCAGTGCTATGTTGCTCAGTGGCATTAACATATTCCTCTGAAAACAGAAGCAGGAAGAGCATGGCACAGAAGTCAACCCCAACCCTTTTAATAGCCCTTTAAGACTAAGAAAGCAAACCTGTGGGGTCAGCTCCCTGGCCGATTTCACCGTTGCCTGGATGCCCTCCACAGTAGATTTATTTGCAGTTCCAACTGCAGCTGCTTTTTCTGCTGTAGCTCCCAGTCTGGCAGCATGGTTTTCAAAGTTTGCTGCTCTTTCATCAAATACCTAGTTGCCACAAGAGAAAAACACTTCAGAAGCCTAACTTACCAAACAAAATGCACAACTTCTTTTAAGAGTCAGATGCCAGAGGCACCATCGTTAACATCCAAACTTCGTTCTTCTGAAAGGATGCAAGAGGACACAAAAGCTTTGAAGCTGTTTTATTTTTTTTTTTTCCTCTTGACATTACAAGACTTTCTTCTTGACTAAATCATCTGGGAAAAGGACACTACCCTACTTTATAGCTTTGAGGTTTTGAAGTGCAATAATTCCTTGATTACTGCTGTAAAAAAATACTGTGTTGAAACTATTTTAGCTCATAAAGATTGATCTTCAACCCCATAATCCAAATGTAATTATATTTGGAAAATAAAAATGGAGTTTTACCCTAAAAATTGAAGCTTTACATTGGAAAAAAGTTTCATCCTTCCACAGTCCTCAGTTATTCAAGGCAAAGAGGACTTTGACAGAAAGCTATCCTGGCATAAAGCTGAATTCCCCAAAGCTGTTGGAATAATTTTGATCATGTTCATATCAGCTAGACATACAGAGCTGCTGGACACAGTTTTATATACTTCATATGCAGCCAGTAGCCTTGAAGTACAGGAAATATTATCCAGTAAGAGAAGAGGTTAAATCTGATGATCAGCCTTGGTATGAGTTTAACTACTGTAATCAGCTTATATAACATTGAGATATACGATCGAATAACTAATCTGACAGTTATTTTTGCATAAGAATTTCCAGCATGCTGAAGGCAATACAGTATGAACATCACAGGGAGAGATCTTTGACATTTCTTGACATTAGGGACAATACAGTTCCCAGGGATGTACAGCACAATTTGCCATCTCCAAGAGGCCAAAGAGATCTGCATGGCAATCATTATGTTGTCAGAATTAATAAGCACATATCATAAGCTTGAAAGAAAAAAAACAAAACAGTCACTTTTCAAACTAACAATTCGTTTTTCAAAATACCAATCCAGGTAAAACTAAACACTAACTCAAGCTTCACATGTGAAAAAGACCACCTGGGTATACTTGCCTCTTCTCTATTAGGTGCATCAGAGGGAGCAGTGGCTGCTACTGCTAACAATTTAATAGGGGTTGTGGTGTCACTAAAAACATCAGAAACCTCCTGGGTCATTGCCTCTTGCATCTGTGTTTTAAGATCCTGAAAAAGAAGGAAGACTATTGGCATATGATACAGCAATATTTAGTTTCTAGTGTTTCAAATCCCCTAAAACCTCTTCTTGCCAAAAAAAAAAGCCCATTACAGTGGCAGCCATTAGGGTAAAGCCATCTTGAAAGCATGATCACTTTTTACTTCATTTTAAATACAAGAAGTTCACATATTACTCATACAAGCAGCATCAGAAGCAATAAAGAGGCACGATTTCAGATCCTGCCCCTCAAGCTTGCAATGCTAGCCTATTTTTTTTTTTTAAAAGGAGACTTGAATTTTACTTCCAAATTGTTCATTTGGACTTAATCCCTATGGCATGATATCAAGGTCTTTCTACAAAGTTTGTGTAAAGCATCTCAGCTTAGGGTTTTTGCTGCACTTTTGCTTTCATTGCATTTCAGAGGAGGGCAGAGGAGCACATCATGTATTTCACTGCCCAAGAGCAGATTTTTACCTTCAGTGAGTCCTGAAGCTGAGCAGCAATTGCTCTGGCCTGAGGAGATTCTCCCTCCCCCCTTGCTGCAAGGTCAGCTAGCTGAGCAGCCAGCTGGTCTACACGGTCACATTTGGCAAGCATGTCTTGACGATAAGGTCCCATCATGACATTGGCTAAACGACGACCTTCTGCAACCAGACCTCGAATTGCTGCCTGACCTACAGTGGAAGAAGTAATGTGGCATTAACATACAATGCAAAAAAAAATTAAAAAAAATAGTGCAAGCTTAAATCAGATGCTCCATGAATAAGTGACACTTCAGAATTCTTGGTTTTTAAAATACCTTTCTAAGGAGGGGCAAAGTATCTCCTGCAGTTTGAGTAATTGCAATTCAAACTCACCAGTTTGTTTTTACTTATTAAAGCAACTGTGACTAGAGATGCATCCTTTTAACTAGGGTGGCCTGACAGAAGTCAACTATTACAGTTGTCAGGCATTTCTTGACCACAACAGAAAGCACTTGCATATTTCTAGTACTGCATTTAATTTTCACATCATTTCAAGTCATTACAAGATGAGCAGGAAGAGAGGGAGAAAAGAAATAGAAAACCTAAATGAAAAAGCAGAATACCCTCTCCCAGGATTCTAGAAATCATGGGTAGAAAGTGTCAAGTGTCCAGGATATGAAGGGGAGGAGACACCTTATAGAATCTCTACAGTGTGTCAAGACTTCTGAAAAAACCTTTTTTTTAGCATGGGCCATTTCCTTCACTCCCTTATAGAAGCTTCCTGTTCTTTCACAAGAATATGGGTCCTCTGTTCTTTCAATAATACAAAGTCATCCTCTTTTAAAGGAAGGCATGGTATATTAAGACCTTTAAAGAATCATTTGAAGCTAATGCTAACATACAAGTAATTGAAGCTTATCACTAAACTCAAAACAAGAAAGTTGCCACAGGACCTGACTATCCAAGAAACACTCAGCCCTGTCACCATTATTTTTGAAAACTTATTAGGGTAGCTACGTCTGGTACTGTTGCAAAGTTGCAAGATGCAAATATTTTAGTAGCTAACACTTCAGTAGTCTCTCACATGTCAATAAAATAAAATGCACATTCTGCCTTGTTCCTTCAGTTGGTGTTGAAGTACTACCCTGGGATAACGGCAAACAGAAATAATTTTTGTGATCTTTCCAACTGAAGAACATGGAATTAATTTCATATCAATAGCATTGCAAATACAAGGCCAGGTTCTACCCTAAGTGCTGACCAGACTGAAGAGAGCACATATTTGATTCTTATTCTCAATATATCCTTCCTATAGGCACTGTGAAGTGCCAAAGTGAGCCAAAGACATTTAAAAGAAAAAAAGGTGTACAATGACATCATGTTACAAGTAGCATTTTTTTAATAAGCTAGAAAGATTAGTTATGGGACATAAAGATTTCTAGACACACTTTTGTCATATGTACTATTCCAGCCATTAATTTCTGTAGTACATGTCCAGTGTTGAAAAACTTCAGTTCCTTCAGCAAGCTTTCGGTATATATGCAAACCACATGATTAATTAGGCACTTATAGGCTTCAAGGGCAATTTAAGTTAACTTTGTTTATTCTCAATTAGAAATACTAAAAATTAAGTTAAGCATTTGAGCTTTTTTGAGCCAAGCACCTCACAGGTTACTATGTTCAAGAAGAACATTGAAATTAGGAAGGTTTTCAGTCATTGCCAAAACATCTCAAGAAACCTATCTACTGCCATCTTGGTCATCTCATTCTATGTGCAATTTGCTCATCAGGAAACATCAAAGCATGTAACTCAACTACTCAGTCTAAAATATTGCACATAAATTTATATTTCACAAGTGTCCAAGATATCAACATCACTAAACCTTGAAATAAAGGATCTGTCACTCATTATTCACACAACAGAAGTTACCTTGACAAACAGGAAAATGTGTGAGAAAGGTATGGAAGGTTTGCAGTTATACTACTGCTTCTAAGGCATGTTACCACTCATTATTTGCATTGCTCAGACTTAACTGCTATCAATTAAACTGCTGAATCCAGTTGGCAAGCTTGATCCATTTACTTGCAACAACATCATAAGCAGCTGAACAACAAACTTCAGAACTAGTGCATGATAATCTCTACATAGAGCAACTGCCGAATCATCATTATATGCTTGCTGATCGCATGCTTGGATTCTCAGATCACCTCTCTTTGATTAGGAAGCATTCTCCACAGATAACCCAGGAACCACAACAGATATCTTTTCAGCTCAGTCTTATTAATCTTGTTCTCCTCTCTGAAGGATGCAATGACTCAACTTGCTGGAGCAGGTATAAATTAAAATTTGAGATTGTGTATTTCCATCGTAAGAGCAACTATTAGTCTAAAGTTTAGCTGTTCTACAGCACACGTTTCCTTATTCATCACTAAAGTTTCTCTTTCCAGAAGACAAAAAGAATCACGGGCCAGCTTGACTAGAAAGCATTGCTGCTAGAACTTGGCTATAAATCTCCAGTCACAAATCAGAAGCGAACAAATTCCATTCATTCTCAGCATCTCAGGAGCAATAGTTTCAGTCTTAAAATTTACTAACATGTTTAACCATAAAACTGTGGAGGGAAGAGCACACACAAACACTTACCTACTCCCCGATCAGCAACTGTAGGATTGTCTATCCACCTTTGAGCTTGCTCAATCTTGCCCTCCAAGTGAACAGCTGCCTTAACTGGCCTTGTATTTGCTACAGCCCTGTTTGTTTTGGACTGCAAATTCTGAAGTGATGTAGCTATTTGCTTAGCCAATGTACGGGCCTCAGGAGAGTCACCTTTCCCACTAAAAATTAAAGAAGGTATAGTCATATAAAGATCATTCACAGCTAGACCCAAATTCAGCAGG